>NW_013953249.1:122090-123842 GCF_001266775.1 Austrofundulus limnaeus
CCCTGATCAAGAGCCCCACAACCCAGTCTGCACATAAAATCATCAATTAAGTCAGAGATAACCACATAATAGAAACATATTACTGTCTTTATAAATCAGTAGTAAATAACCCCAATAAATTTCTTCAATTCCCCCTTTTCACATGACAACTAGTCATGTGAACATTAAGGAMATTTATAATCAAAAACCCWATATGTTCACATTAAGCACTATGTGTCTGCAATTATTCTAAGCCTGACAGCACCTCATGGAAATTGACTAACATCCCACCCCTGGTATAAAGTAAAATGATCCATTTATTCCACCCCAACAACAAAATAGAAAACACAACCTGAACTACCGTCAAATCCTAACCAGGTCAGCTGTGTTTATTCTTTTGAGGCCAGAGGTTCCAGAACATGGCCTACTGTCGGGAACAAGTCCTCAGCACTGTTCCATCTTCCACCCCTCTGTGACAGACTGACCTGGTTACTAACTGAGACGACAACATCCTAGTGTATTAAGATTTAACTTTAGCTAACAGTTAAAGGTTTAACAGTTAAACCATACAATGAACAGTAAAAATCATTAATTATTATTAGCAACAGTTATGATTTGCCTCCACTAAGTTCATGTCTGCTACATGTCTGTTTTTACATCAGTATTACCTTTAATTATTTAAAATGTCAGCTAGGGACGTTGGGGCTTTTTTCTACATGCCGTCACTCCTTGTCCTCTCAGTATGGATCATGCGATGGTCCCAGGGATGGAATCCTCCTGTTGTTTCATCTGGTAGGCCAAGGGTGGATGTTGCTTCAACGATGCTTAAGCTAGTTGTCTGGGAGATGGTCTTTGAATACACTCTTATGAAGAAGCCGCCAACAACATCAACCACCATAAATGCAATCAGACCACTACCCAGCCACCATTAGAGACTCAAAGCCTTTTTATTTTTACCATGTTTACCAACCACTGAGAAACCACTGTGCTAAACCATCTCCTCAGACCCCCTTTCTACATCAGAAAGTAGCCAAAGAATATTCTACCTTAACGGGCCACCACCCAAATGTCCAGCTAACTACTCATCAATAATCAAGCAGAAAACATAATTCAAATGCCACCAATCATGTTAGTTAACCACAATTTACCTCCTTACTGCCACCTTCTGGCCCAACATATGTAACTGTTTTCTAATAAAAAAAACCCTAGTTTGACACAAACTGTAACTCAACCTTCGCCATCTGTTGTACCCCCTTTAACAAACACCAACTTAAATTTGAAATCCTGAAAGAGAATTGTTACGTTAGATTAAGTTTCAAGCTAAGCCTGCAAAACCCAAACACTAAACTGTTTTAATCCATGCATCATCAGAACTATGAACTTATCTTTAAATGTTACCATTAAGTAAAAATATCCAGTGTCCCTATCAAGGTTAAAATAGTTTGGGATTTTTCATTACAGTTCAGTTTTAGTCAGTTTTTATTCACTTCAGTTACCAAAATGTTTTTGAATCTTAGTTTTCGCTTATTCCGTTAGTCTTAGTTAACTGTCATAGCCCCGATCTCACAGTAAACACCTCAAGTCTCAAGATACATTTAATTCATTTTGCCAGCTGTTACAATATTTTAAGCTACAGATTGGCCATTGCCATTTTGGTAATCAACTACCTTACTATTCTTCCTATGTTCTTTCTGTAACCCAATCTTTGTTTCAGTAAAATTTTATTTAATAAAAGAAACAAAGAAATAACTAGGAAAGATGTCCAATTGTGAG
>NW_013953249.1:127492-133035 GCF_001266775.1 Austrofundulus limnaeus
TATATATATAACAATTTTACATATAATTGTTAAAAAATATGGTATAAAAGTTAGTAATAAAATTGTCAATAGTATTGTAGAAATTTATTAGTCATTTAGAAACTCATTTTAAAAGCACCACGCCATTTCATAGTTTTCCTTTTTAAGTATTGAGTCTTATAATCTATTGTTTGATTACTGTTATGTCTTGATTAAAATAGCTTTAGTTTACATGCCTAAAACACCATGACAACACATAGATAGACYGTTAATAAAACATRAGGAAAGAATTTCTGTTCGACTGTCTGCAATTCATCCGTAGGCCTGTAGTGGGCGTACCAGACACTGAAGAACATGGTAAATAGACTTGCACTTCCAGTTTTCTGGCATGATTTCTTGCCAGAACTGACAGCATTAAATCACTGTTCAGACTCAAGTAACTGGTGTTGTATGGTCATTCTCTTCACTTTTTAATCTATTCAACATTCATGTGGTTTTGTCACGATTTCAGTTAACGAACACTAAATTTTCTTACAGTTTAAATTGTTTTCGGAGATTCTCTAGCCAAGCTAGGCTTATTGTTTTTTCTGTATTTTTTAGGTCATTAATTTGGGTGTTCATAACACCTGGTGGTGCAGTATAGGTATTTATTTATTTTTTTGTACTGTATAAACAGAAAACACACAAAATTATGAGTTTTAAAAATATTTGAGGTAGTGTTGACAGGGGTTTAGACAAAGTGTTTTTTTCTGCATCTACTGAGAAATAGAACAACATGACGCAGACCGTCAAAGGTGGACATGATTTTCTGGAACTCAAGCTGGGCAGCAGCTCTGGTCAAACATGTAGGCAAAAACAGAATGTCAGAAGCTCAGCTGGCAGTGAGAAATTTTACCTCMATTCAGACTTCAGCAACCTAATGTCTCTTATTACAGAGTCTCTGATATTTGTCATTGATTAGTTTACTTTGAGCTTTTCCACATTCATTTTTTTCAAAAGGTTTTGACTACCAGAATATTTAAAAATTTATATTCCTGCAGTATTTTCATTTAAGATCTGTAATTATTTTAAATTCTAATAATTATGTTGTCCTGTATTTTCAACTACAGTAGTACCTGAGTATGTGCTCTTTCATAACTGCCAAAACAATTCTTACAAAGATAAAACCCAATAAGGTGTTTTGTTGACCCATCGATACTAATTTATTTTATGCATCTGTTTATTATGGCTATGTTAAAGGCATAGGTTTATAACTATACAGTTTATAGTTTCAATTTAAATGCAAACTAGTCCCAGCAGAAATAAAACTTTTTAAAGTAACTTAATTAACGAGCTTTACATAGGTGGTTGTTGTGTGTCAAATGTCACAGATTGTGGAGATCGACATGGATTCCACTGAAGTAAGAAAGGTTGCAAAACGCTGTCATTATGCTGTTAAAAATCTTCCCATTGGTCTGTACCTTGTTTCCACTGTAATCCTTCTCACTCACTCTGTCCAATCACTTGCTTTCACCCATTTCAATTAGTCCATTCAGCTCAAGTATGACTCAGAAAGGTGTGTTGGTCTACCGTGTGTGAACCAGCATGATGTGTGTTTGTGGTTGTTGAAGAGTGTTGATCAGAGTGGGTCTCATGCCTTGTCATTTTWAATGATGTCATGTTTTCTTGTTTCTTTACCTCTTCTGGTTTCCCTTATTTGCTCTGTTGTTCCCCTTTGGTCTTTACATATTTGACTCAAAATGATTGTTCTTTTTTTTTTTCGTTGTCTTCGTTGTCTACCTTGTGTGACTTTCTCTTTTTTGTGTTTAAGTGAGACAGCAGAGCAATCTGGATTATCAGTTAAATGACTTTTTGATTAGTTACCAATAACCCTTTCTTTTTTGTTGAAAATTGTTTTTTGTCTTTTAGATTCAGTGTTTGCTGGGTTTCTCAAATTGAACCTCTGTTCCTTAACAGTGAAGGTCAAAACACATGTCCTGGCAGACACTGAGTGTTAAGGTTTATTTGTAAGCCATTCACCATGAAGGACAGGAGCACAAAAGCAGCCATCACACTGAACCAAAGAAAAGTCAGAAAATTTAAAAATATCATTGTTTCTAAATCTGGGTCTATAAGAGCTGACATACAGTAGCTGCTTTTATGTCCCTTTCCCTCTTATTCTTTTCATGTCATTTGTTTTGTCATCTAAATTTTAGGTCCTGTTCAGTTTCAGTGTATTGTCTGTTCTTGTTTGTTTTTTCATTCATATTGCCCCACATTCATCCATATCAAATAAGATTAAATCAGCCATAAATATGCAATCAGACAAAACTCACATGACTTCAGAAATATTTGCAGAAAATACAGCTAATCAGCTACCACCAAACCAATGTATCAAACAAACAGTTGGATKTTGTGCTGAGTTTGAGATTCATGGTCAGAACTCTTATTTTCAACCAGAGTAGCCAACACAATGTCCTTTCCACTTCACAATCAACTGGACACCATCATGGCTTCAGGTTCTTCATGTTTCAAACCCATATTCTACATATACAATTCAAATCAATTTACTTCCACCCACACAGTCACAGAATACTCATAGTGCTGTGGTGTAGTGTGCTCACTCATTGGTCCCACAACCAAGGACCTTTATTGTGTCTGTATTTCCCAAAAATATAGACCACCTTGGAAATGTCAACCACATTTTTGAGTGTGGCCACATTCAAAAGCAACTCTCAGGCCACATCCTCAACTTTTCACACCAGGTTCTCCAAAGATGAGAATAAGGCTGAGTCATCTGTTGGGGAAAGTGAGTGAAATGAGGAGGGGGGCTAGCAAAGAGAGGAGTGGTGGCTGATAGAGTTGTTTTTGGATAAGGGTTGTTTTTTTGTTTCCTCTAACAGTTTTTCCTTCTTTCTTGGCAGACCCTTTGATATATTTCAAGAGTGGTTTTAGATCTCCTTAGARTCAGTAGGATCATTCAGCTCAACCCAAACCAAAATGTTTACAGGATGATAGCTTCTCACTCTTCTCTTGTTGAACCATAGCTCAGCAGCTTTCATTTTCTAAGGGAACTATCTGCTCTTTTTGTAACAAACATGTAGTTGATTATTTTACTATCATTATTCCCACATAGAAAAATTTGTTGGTCCAGTTTTGGTCAACACAATGCCCTCAGCCCAGATACTGAAAAAAAAATGTTGGTCCTTTGGTGGCCCAGATGCATTTTGCCAGAGGTGGTCCATACATGGGCTGGCATCACATAAACCAAACCATGGCATACCAATTGTGGCATGTCATCTTGAAAACAGTGCCGTGGCCCACATTTGGTTGACAAACCACTTGCTATGCCAGCAGCTAGCAGTGCCAGCTTGACACCAGATTTGGCCCACACCTGTCTCCTATGTGAGTTGTGTTGTCCAAGCATGAATACAAACTTRATAGCACATAATTACAAGATCATTTCTGCCCTAATAGACCTGTCTATGGAGCTCAATTTCATAAATGCCTGTCACTATTAGGCTTTTTTTTTAACCCAAAATGAGAATTATGTAAAGGCTCCCACATACTAAGGTGTACTGTGTGTGGTCCATTAGCCACACGGACTCCGTGCATATTGTCCGCGGACGTTTGAGACTTCATACTCGAGCGTACTGACCGCCTGGCAAATTCTTTAATTTCTCGCAATTTCAGGCATGGAGTCAAGGATGCCGAGGAAGAGAGTTTGCATTTTAKCTTTAAAATAGCAAAAGGAAAGAACTTAACTTACCCAGGATCTGAGCTTTTCCTTCCACAAATTTGTTGCTCCCTGAAAGTCTTTAGATTCCTTCATTCACGTATCATAAAGTTTTCTAATCTTCTCCATGAGACACTCTTCAAATTTTGACTCCGTTTCATCCACAAATGAGCATACATAAGCATGTCTTACTGTGGGACATTAGATATAATAGCATCAATAGAATATTTTACAAATCTGTTTTGTTAGGACCATGCTGTTCATCCCTAGCTTGTGTTTATGGTTCATAAAAGCTAAATATTTATTTTATTTGGGGTCAAAATAAAATTGGGTTTGCTCATAGACAGTAACTGTGTTTCACTGAAGTTGTTTACCAAATGTAATGAGGTCTAAGGCCCCTTGAAATAATTGTTAAAATGGTCTGTTCAGTGTTATGTGAGAAAGTGTTGACAACAGAAAGGGAAAAGTAGGGACTAGTTGTGACAGTCTCTGAGAGGCTGATCATGACCTGTCCGTGYATTTCCACTTGTTGTCTTTCCTCTTTAAAAAAAATAACATTAAGGATTAGAGAGGAGGCTTCACCAGATATGTCAGTGAAGGAGATGAAAAAAATGAGAAAACTGAAGATGAACAATGTGGGATCAAGAACTAAATTGTTTAATCAAATATCCATTGAACACTTTTGATTACTTTTATCTATCTCGATGTGGAGGAGGGAAATTCAGTGAAACCTGCAGTATTGGACATTTTAAACAGTAACCTTATTTGCGTTTTAGAGACCAAACATTTTTTTGTTTGTTTTTTCCCCTATATTTCTATGTGTACTTTTTTGCCACCCTCTCTGGCTTGTCCATGATTTCAGGACAAAGGCTTACCAACTATTATTTGGTTCTTAGGGACCCAAAATCGAACCTACTTAGAAAACTAGCCTTAGCAAACCCATAAATAAGATCATTTCCTGGCCTAGCAACAGGACATTTTACTAGTGAAGACTGTAAATGGGRCAATTGAAAAGAAAAACACAACTCTGCCTTTTGGAGCAAATTTAGATGAATGAGGGCCTAGATGAGGGAGTTGGTGTATTTGTGTCTGTGTCTGCTTCAGCTCACCGTGCACCTGCAGATAGTAAGTAGAGCAGAGTAAGAGTAATGTTTGCAGATCCAAAAATGATGAAGGGTCTTGTAAATATGAACTCCCAGTGAATAAACCAATGCAACAGCTATACCCACCTGTTCAATGGCATCTGCACAGACATATCCAAGATGCCCTAAATCTGCTAAGTCTACCCAGCAGCTATGTTGTGAAGCACCTCAAATTTATGACTTGGTTCTAAAATCCAGCTGACAAAGTGAGAAAAATCATTGGTGCAGAAATCAAATCTAACTGTGATGTACTGGAAAGTAAATATGGAATATTGCACATCAGCCTGTTAAAGTGCATTTATTTGAAAAGCCAGACTGAGCACACCAGAGGCCATACTGTTTGCCCTTTCAGGCACGCATATCTCCGTAGGTGTTCAGTACCAGTCAAACTCCAACACCAGGGGCCTCATGTACAAAGACTTGCGTGGATTTCTTACTGAAACCTGATGTACGGTCAAATCCAGAAAACGGCGTACACACAAAAAAAATCCAGRTGTATCAAACTGTGCGTACGCCTGAATCCACACACATTGCTTTTGTACATCACAATTAACGTGGAACTGAGCGCAGGTAAGACACCTCCCCTGACACGCCTTCATTAACATATTTTAAACAGATGCAAATTACTTCCTGCATGTGTGAAGGACACGTTTGAGTGATCCCTGCGCGATTAGAAATGATTTCTAATGTCATAAAAATAATGAATT
>NW_013953249.1:135051-137465 GCF_001266775.1 Austrofundulus limnaeus
ATTTTCACGTCAAGTTTGGATTTTAAAAATCACAACCTTGGCGTAAAAAGTGGCGTACGCAAGTTTCTGGGCTCAAATTGTGCGTACGCCAGTTTTATAAATCTGACCCCTGGGCTCAAATTGTGCGTACGCCAGTTTTATAAATCCGACCCCTGGAGTTGGCGTGGGGCTGCGCACTTTTCCACGTTCAGTTGCGTTTTGATGCATCCCGAGTTTTGCGTGGATAATGACGTACGCAAGGTTTGCACCGTTGATACATGAGGCCCCAGCTACCCTGAGATTTGGCCCACACAGCCAGTGTTCAGGTGGATCCCCTTGTTGTCAGTATCAATAATGACCAGCAGGCACAAAATTAGCTGTCAGAAAGGATTACTTAGAGATCAAATGTGGAATAATTAGGTTGAAGGCACGCAACCATTCACTTAAAAAAATAGCAAAAAACAATCAAAACAAACATTAAAAGAAAACAACCAATTATGTATTAATTCGCAATAGAGGAAATAATTATTTAATTCCTTGCTGATTTAGTAAGTTTGCTCACTTGTATAAAAAAGAGCAGTCTCTAATGATTACAGTAGTTTGATTTAATGGAGAGACACAGAATATAAACAGAAAATCAATAAAAAAATAACACATTACATATAAGTTATTAACTCATATTTATACAATTGAGTAAAAAATATTTTTGAAAAAAAATGACCCAGTCAGATTAYATTACATTCAGTCAGTTAACGGCCAATGCTGCTGATCTCAGTTTATATTGCTACAAGGCTGCTAACACGAAGCCTAGTGAAAAAGGTCACTGTTGTGCAAATACATAAAAATGAAAAATGACTCCATGTGAGATCTTGCCTCATGGGGTGAGGATGATGAAGAGTAAGGTTTGGGATCAGACCACAGGTGCTTGTGAATGAGCACCATTTGTATGTAATTCTGTTAGGTGTTTTTGTGTGATATTTTTGGTTACTGTTCTGTCTCTTTCTTTTGAAATGAAACTACTTTAAAATAGTTTATTTTGAGCACTTTTTCAATCAGCAATAGATTAAATGTTTTTACTCATACATATGTACAATATACAGTATATAATACTTTAAGTCAAAGATAAACAAAATGTGAGGATTTTTMTAAATTGACTCAAGTTTTGGTAAGAATAAAAGCATTTAGTTCATCAGTAGTTTCATAGCCAATTAGCCTTTTACTACCTAAAATTGAACATTTTTGCAGAGCAACWGGTAGGGCCTACTGGTTTGCACTGTGTGAATGGAAAAACCAAAAACCAAAATGGTAATGTAGTCTGCCACCATGAAACGCTATTTGARCTGTGTGGTATAGTTTTGCTTTGACAGTCTTATCATAAGTAGACTGGCTTCAAAGTACTAGTTGTCTTGAAAACTAGGAAAAGCTTTTTTCTGCCATTTGAAAGTAGTTTTACATTCTATAAGGTTTAAATTAACTAGGAGACAGTTTGTGTCATCGTCAGTTGTTTTTTTCTCAAAAACATTTGTGTTGCTTTGCTAACTTTGTTAACAGCAGCCACAGTACCCACACACATCAAAACAACACAAATCTTCAATGATCAGATGAAATGGYCACAAATACTTCTGTCTCTCCAGCTTCTTTATATGATCTGAATCATACAGTTTTTAGATTGTCTTGACTTTTGTAAAGAATTTTATAGTTTTTTGTTGTTTTGGTATCAGACTTTGATAGTTGCAAGTCACAACAGTTAAGAAGTAAAACATTATATGCAGCTTTAGATTACTCTATAAAGTATAGCAATGCAAATATTGTTCATTTTAGGAACAAAAACCCAATGCTTTCATGTAAAAGTAAAATGTTATTCAAATAGCTAATGCCTAAACTGCTAGAAGACATTTACATTTTATTAGATGATAAAAATTCACTCTTAACTGGGCTCTGAATTGCTTCTCCTATATRCAGATTATACCCTGATTCTCCAATCTGAGTTTGCATTGACAGTATTCAGCTTAAGGCAATATATTAAATTTCATCATCCTACATACTGTAAGTCCACTTCATAACAACTGAGCCCTTCTTTTAAGAACTTTTTCTGCCACCGTTTTTAAGAACCTGTGTTCATCACAAGAAATACATTCCCACCCAGAGAGAATTTGACATGTTTTTAATGTCTGGGATGAATGGGTTTGTTTATTATTTTAAAAGGTTATTCAAATTCAGCCATACTGCCTCGATTACTGACGCTTAAATGGAATTCAACAGATGTGATGGGAAACCAACTAGTTACACACCATGAACCACACACACATAACCCCTCATGGGAATCGTGCAAACTGAGCAGAAGGGGAGTTCTCACAACTCCCAAAGGATCTTTACCTTTTGCTCATTGTGTGTGTGTGTGTGTGTGTGTGTGTGTGTGTGTGTGTGTGTGTGTG
>NW_013953249.1:137708-138509 GCF_001266775.1 Austrofundulus limnaeus
TTTTTCTGGACAGTACATAAACATGAATACACAGCGGGTAAAATAAGTATTGAACACGTCAACATTTATCTCAGTAAATACAGAGGTGCTAATGACATTAAATTTTCACCAGATGTTGRTAACAACCCAAGTGATCCATACATACAAAGAAATCAAACCATAAATGTCCAGAAATGAAGTTATTTGTAATAATGTGGAAGAACGGTACAGAGTTTCCAGCAGACACAGGCCCGCCTGTGTCTGCTGTGTCTGTCCTGAAGAAGGGCGGGCCCTCTCCTCAAATGGCAGTCGGGGAACGGGATGATAATAAAGACCCTGACACCCACACCCCCACCCCCAGATGTACTGTTGGTGCGTGTTGTTCTATAGAGTAATTAAAAAGGGAAAGAAGAAGAGGCAGAGGCCAGCGTGATGCCAGTTTCCCCTCCACCACTACTCTAACCCAAAACCCTAAGTGTCTATATGCAAACCTTGGGGGATGGGCACTGGCACAGGAGGCGAGAGTGGTGCCATCTGGCCACCTATAGCCATGAGTGCCCACCATAAGTTCCTATATGTGAATTTCATGAAAATGTTATGAGTGAATGTCTAAGATGTACAATAAAATTTGGGGCCCTGGTGGTTATGGCAAATACAAATGTAATATTGTTGCTCTTATAACACAACTGTGCCCCAAAAAAACCCTACATGGGTGAAGTTGAAAGTGAAGAGGGTGGAGGTGTGCGGCGAAGGATGGGGAGAATAAGCTGAAGGAGCAAAATCCTCCCACAGAGAGTCTGCTCCCCCGCTGGCCCCAGTAAG
>NW_013953249.1:143338-146214 GCF_001266775.1 Austrofundulus limnaeus
GAATAAAAGAAGATTATTCTGTTTATTATCTGATTAATGAGAAGAAAATGTCCACTGTTTTAGAAAGCATGTTATGACTTCAACTCGAACAGAGTTCTGTCTCTCTGAAGGAGGCCTTCTGAGACCAAGGTTGAAGACAGGTGGAACTGTTAATTCCACTCCTAGGTGACCACTACAGAGGTATTAAATGGTTAGATTTGAAAAGTCCCCTCTCAGTATTTTGAGCATTTTGATGTTCATCTTAGATTCTGCATGAAGGCAAACTTGCTAAATGGAGTGTGTCTGCTATTTTGCTCATTTGACAGGTGCAGTCCTCGGTGTACACACTTAGTAGAACAGCTGTACCTGCACTATTATTTTTGYGCGTCTTTTTATCAATGTAGATCTTTAGTAAATCAAGACCTATTTCTTTAACTCACAGGAGTGTTGCTTCACAAGTGTGTTTAGGGTCATCATCTAGTTAGAAGGTGAAMTAAGTCCCTATCTCAAATCTAAAAAAATGTTTTTTGCTACATCCGTCTTTTCTTCAAATGTGACCAGTTTTCCAATCCCTGTCTGTGCCAGACATGGTGTTCTCATTGGACAAAAATATCAATCTTTTGTGTCATCTGACCACAGCAATGAATTTGATTTGAAGCCAAGCTCTGTGCAGTTTATGGTGGTCTTCAGGAAAAAATATAATCTCTTCTTTTTTACAGCCACCTCTATCAACATTGTTTAGAACTTCTTTTTTTATTTTGCTCATCTGATTGATTGTGTAAATCAATTCACAAATTCCTTACAGGTGAATTTGATTTAACTGGTTATGTGATTTCTAAAAGTTATTTTTGGGGTTCCAAACACATATATACATAAACACGTCAATTTTCATTTTTATAATTTTCAAAATTATTTAAAAAAAAGTTCTTCCACACATTATTACCTGGGGTATTTGTGATGATTTATTACTTAAAATCAGATAAAGGGTTCAATTACATTTCACACTGTAATGCAACAAAATAAAAATAATACTAAAGGGGTGACTATTTTTGCAACCAATTGTACTTGTCACATGGTTAAATCTCACTGTGAAAGCTTATCAAATGTTGAGCCTGTTGACTTGGCAAAAGCTTCTCATATTGACGATCTGTATGATGTTTTTACTGGATGGAAGACAATATAACATTCTCACTCCCGACTCGTCAACATATTGATGCTTGGGCAGGGACCGTCTGCATCCAGCTTTGACGGGTGGGGCACCCCCTGGGGGGGCACCCCCCCGTGCATCAGTCCTTGCCGCCCGCCGCTTTTCCGGGTTGCGTCACTTTGGGGCCTTTGGGTCGGGGGTCTGAGGTTAACATGAGGGATCTAGATTAATGGTTAATTTGAGATACTGGGGTCAGGGATAGGCTGTATGTAGCTAATATAGGTTAAATTTGGGCTCTGGGACAGTTTGTTCTCGCAAATTCTCTACATTTAAAAAAATGGTTAATATGAGGGTTCAGGTTTAACGGTTAAGTTTAGGGTCTGGGGTCAGAGATAGGCTGTATAAGGCTTATATAAGTTAAATTTAGGGTCTGGGGTGGTTAGTTTCGCGCATTTCCTACTCTTGTAAAAAAAAACATAACGCCCTTGTAGGGGTCACCTCGAGTGAAGAAACAGGAATTACTGCCTCAAAGCAGGTCTCGCACAGGCCTGAGAACTGGCAGGAACGCTGGACTCTTATTTTAGGCCATGATGGGTCATTTCATGATTCAGAATGTTTAAGCATTTGTTAATCATAATAATGACATGTCACAAAGAATATAGAATCACTTCTATTCTTTTATCGTGCCTGAAATAGACTGAATGAAGCACAGAAATCATCACCATGTTTTTATTGTGTTTTTATAAATCACTGTTTTATTTTACTGAAACATCAGTAATATTAATCAACTTGAACAGTCTGAGTTCCCTCATTGTGTCACTTCACTTTGCACAGACAAATATTAAGTAATGAGAAGAAACCTTGGTAAATTTTACTCTTATAACTTTGTTATGAGAAGATGTGGATAAGTTATTTGAATAAATAACTCACCCCTACACCCTCATCCTCCTCCGCCTCATCTCGTAAAAACTGATGCGTGGGGGGTACCTGGCACGTCCGAATGTGGACGCAGACATGACCAAGCATCAATAGGTTGACACGGGGGGCATGAGAATGCATTGGACAATAACAGCATCTAAGATCATTCATTTATTTATTCTAAAAGAAAATGTGTAATGTGTAGTAATATTTACCTACAGTATAAACATGATGAGAATGTTCCATTTTTAAGTTCAGAAAATTTTGGTAAAATTYATGAGAGGGCTAGTGAGAAAATCTACAAAGAACTTAATAAATTCAACATAGTTGCAAAATCAATAAAAAGAAAAAGGCTTTAAAACAGATCTTTAAAACAGTAAACGGTTAGCACCTTTAAAAATTCTAAGAAACGTTAGTACGTACTTTCATCTCCAATGGTTTATGTGATTTAAATGTTATTTTTTGAAGTTCAATAAACATAGTCTGGCATTACTCATTCTCTTATTAAAAACATAAGAAATATGAAGGTCTGGCAAGAACAGCCACCCAGAACTGTAAAAGTCAAATTGACCCAATAAATTGAGTCTTGTTGCACAATCAGTCAAAGAAAAAGCACATAACAAAATGTAGAATTTTATTATTCCTGATAACTTACAGGTCTGTGCCAGTTTTTCTCTACCCTTAACTTGTTTTAATATGAATGGTAAAGAAAATATTTACTTTTCTTTGGTGTCATACTGTTCACATTAAACCCTGTTGTGGAAGCAGGCATAGAGTGTGGAAAATGTGAATTTAGTTTTAATATATGTACTGTGTGTGTGTGTGTGTGTGT
>NW_013953249.1:146224-149781 GCF_001266775.1 Austrofundulus limnaeus
AATCAATGAATGAATCAGTGTTTTGCAAAATATGACAAACAGCTTTTTATTTACAACACAAATCCGACTGAGATTGTAGATCTCTTTTGCAAGGGTGGCTTGGTTCTGACGACAGCCTATTGTGCATATTTTTGTGCTTTGGGGAAAACCAGAATACCCAGAGAAAACCCACACAAGCACAAGGAGAACATGGAAACTCCACATAGAAAGACCCCAGATCAGAACCGGGGATCAAACACTGGACCTTCTGTGAGGCGTCGGTACTAACCACTGAGCTGTAGTTGGAGTCAGTTGCAAAAGGTTTCACTCCAAAGCACTGATTTTGAGGGACTGAATGCATGTGCATGCATTTAAAAATCTATCAACTTGAACTGAATAAAAATATCTGTATATGAAGTATAATTGTTGTGGAAATATTCACTTAACAAAGAACAGAAATATGTCAGCATGACAGCTCAGTGGTTACCACTGACGCCTCACAGCAAGAAGGTCCTGTGTTTGATCTTGATCGGACCTGGGGTCTTTCTTTGAGGAATTTGCATGTTCTCCTCATGCTTGYGTGGGTTTTCTCCAGGTACTCTGGTTTGTACAATAGTTGCCTTCAGGCCCAGGCCTCCTTTGCAAAAGAGATCTGTAATTTCAGTGGGATTTGCTTGGTTAAATAACGGTAAAATAAAATGTGATTCAAAGAACAAAAGCACTTCGTTGAATGGTCAACTGAGTTTTTTTTTTATTTCAATAAAAACACAAAAGTTAACACAAAGTCATCAGGCTGTCTGTGCTAACCCCTGCTCCCCTGAGGCTATTAGAAAGACTCTTACACTTAACAGACATTATTATATCATCTTAGTAAAACAAGATTTCATCCTCAGTGTCTCGCCGGGCCAAGGGAAAATAGCGATAATTAGAAATGATACCTAAGAGTGATTGCGGTTAGCAAATGACCCTTGCAATAAAATAAACTACAACATCTTTTAAATAAAAAACACCTTTATTATTTTAAGTGTAACATGTTTTTTTAATGTGTGATATTATTTTGCATCTATCAATATATTTTTTTGTTCTGTCTTTGTGCAAAATGGTTTAAAAATGTGTTTAAAAACAACTTGAGAAGACAAAAGTCAAATGTTTCTTGAGCAATAATTATACCTTCAATCCTCTTAACTTTGCAGTTATGTGGGAGACCCATCAAAAACCTGTCCATTATTTATTTATGTTTTTAATTTATTCATACCCTGCCCTTCCTGTATTGGCACTGTACCACTGGTTTATTTGAACAGGGAGAAAGTTGAAGAGGTTGTTAATTAACTAGCTAGTTAAATAAAAGAGATAGATAATAACAGAGACCTTGCTCTTGTTTGATAATTTACCACCATTCAGAGTTTAGTTCAGTTCCTGTTGACCGGCAGCACTCTCTGCTTTTCCTTCCTAAAGGTCAATTTTTACATGCAGATGGGAGCTGTGAACTCACCCAGAGGCAAAAAGAGACATTTTGATTCTGATAACCTTTTCATTGAAAACGAGCAAGAGAAAAAAATGAAAGGTGATCTATGAAAAGAATGACTTACCATGGAGAAAAATATACATTTAGCATTTTAAACTCAAGTATTTTATTGACAAACTTTATAAACATGAAAGGTTTTATTACATAACAGGTACAGGAGTATATATCGCATTGCTAATCATTTACTGCAATTGAATGGATCTGAAAGATCAAAGGTGAGGAAAAACAAAAATAGCCAAATCCATTGCAGTACTGTATAAAGTAAGGGACTTATTCAATGATAAAGTACTGTGCGTTGCAAAGAGCAACAGTTTTACATCCCTGTTTGTCGTAACCACCTGAGCCCCAATTTTATTATGCACTCCAGACATTCAATTACAACATCTTCATGACATTCATACAGTATATAGGAACTTGGGGTGGGCACTCCATGGCAGGCAAGGGACGAGAGGTGATCCCTCTCGCCGCTGGCGCCTGTGTCGACCCCCAAGGGTTGCTTGCAGACATTTAGGAATTTTTTGGGTTGGAGTTGGGGTGGAGGGAAAACTGGCACAATGCTGGCCTCTGCCCCTTCTTCTTACCCATTTTAATTGGACTTTAGAACAATATGCATCAACAGCACATCTGGGGGTGGGGTGGGGATGGGGTGTCTGGGTCTTTTTTTTTTTCCTCTTGACCTCCCCCGCTCTCTGATTGCCATTTAGGGGTGGGGTTCTGAGTAGGGGTGGACCATCTGGTGGGGGCCTGGGCTATGGTTGGACTCAGGGGCCTGGGGGGGATGGGGGCTGGTGGTCTGTCTTCCCTGGAGTTGTTCAGACTCTCGGATTGTGGTCCCTGGTTGCCATGGTTGGCCCGCTGGCTGGGGTGGCTGCCAGGGCCTGGCTGATGGTCGGCTGGGGGTGTGCGCTTGGCCGTTGGTGGTGTGTGGGGGTGATCGGGGGTGTTGCCTTGTTGCGGTGGGGGGCTGGCCAGCTGGCCTGATGTAGCCTGGGCCGGGCCTTGGCTGTCTGCTCTTCTCCACCCCAGAATGAATGGGCTTACCTCCTGGGTTCGGATATSATCTGCCCTCTGTAAGGGGTGGGTACATGTCCTGGACCTGGGGGGTATAAAGTGTGTATCAGGATTGTGAGTGGAGTGTAGCATTCATCTTGTTTGTCTTTGAGTGAGTGGGTGTGAGAATGACGGTGGGACTGCGTGATTGTGTCTGTGTATAATTGGGTATTTGTCTGGCTGGGACTCGGGCTGCCCTCTCATTTGGTTCACCTGAGGGCCCACTGCTAGTGGTGGGCTTTCCGCCCCGGCCATGCTGTCCTCTGGTGGGGTGAACCTTTGCCTGCCGGTGCACTGGCAGCTCTCAATGTCTGGGGCTGGGTGCTTGGGCGTGTGCCGGCTCGGCCTGGTGACTGCCTGGTGGGGCTTGGGTCCTCTGGCCCTGTTGGGCCTTGGCCTGGGGGCGGGGGGGTGTGCCCTGGGGATCCGGGTCTCTGTGTCCATGCCTGGATCTGCTCCAGCATGGCGGGGGTCAGTGGGGCCTGTGAGGTTGTCGCTGTTGGCCCTGTGGGTTCTGTGTGTGGATGCTGGTGGGGCTCCCCTGGTTCTATCCTGTGTTCCTCTCTGGGGCGCTGAGTGTGTGTTGGTGGTGGGGGATCCGGGTCTCTGTTTCATGCCTGGATCTGCTCCGGCATGGCGGGGGCCGGCGGGGCCTGTGAGGTTGTCGCTGTTGGCCCTGTGGGTTCTGTGTGTGGTTGCTGGTGGGGCTCTCCTGGTTCTCTGCTGTGTTCCTCTCTGGGGGGTGGGTGGGCGGTTCTTGCTGCGTGGGTTACCTTAAGGGCTCAGTGCTTGGGGTCTCTCTTGGGGTCTTTGGCTCTAGTCTCCTCTAGCCTTGGGTCTTGGGGCTCGGGTCTGTGGTCCTCCACAGTCACTTTTAAATATTCCACTGGAGAAATCTTGTATTTATATGCATGTTCACAACCGCACAAAAATAGGCATTCTGATCATGGAGTTTCTGACAATCATTGAATGTATACTGTATATGTGTCTGTATGTGTATGTG
>NW_013953249.1:152401-154494 GCF_001266775.1 Austrofundulus limnaeus
GTGTGTGTGTGTGTGTGTGTGTGTGTGTGTGTGTACCTATATGTTTGTTTGGTTGCTGGGTGTTTGTTTTTTTCATTCTGATTGTCAAATGTCGGGTTTGTGGTCTTGTGTGTTATTGGTGTACATTTCACGTCATTGAATTTCTATCAGTTTCTCTCTTTACAGTTCTTACATTTCTCTTCTTTTTCTTTTTCTTCTTTACTTTAGTAAAAAACGTGATAAAGTACTGTTTATGTTATATATAATAATATAATTGTTCCACACTTGATACATTGTATTGAAATTTGGGGGAAGGCATGTAAAACAATTACAAATTCAATTTTTTTACAGAAAAGAGCTGTATGAATTATCACCAGAAAACATTAGTCACCCATCAAATTTATTATTTTTATCAACTGAAATTATTACACTTCTATGAGTTGGTTGATTATAATATTTTACAGGTTATGTATAAGGCTAATAAATATTTAATAACTTTAAACATCCAAAGAATTTTTGTCAAGAAGGAAACTTATTATAATCTTAAGGGACTAGAGATGTTAGTAACGCCTAAAATTTGAGCAAATTTGAAGGACCGATGTACTTCGGTCTAGTGTTGTAGTCAAGACCACCTAACCCAAGACCAAGTCAAGACCAAGACCACAGTGTCTCGAGACCGAGACAAGACCAAGATATTTAGGGTTTGGACCAAGTCGAGGACGCAACCAAGACAAGACCAAGATCAGGAAAAAAATAAAATAAAATAAAAACTAGTGTCCTAAAAGATTGGGAATGTACACATGTACTGTGGGGGAAAAAGTATTTAGTCAGCCAACAGTGCAAGTTCTCCAACTTAAAAATATGAGAGAGGCCTGTAATTGACATCATAGTTAGACCTCACTATGAGAGACAAAATGAGAAAACATATCTAGAAAATCCCGTTTTATTAAGGATTTATTTGCAAATCATGGTGGAAAATAAGTATTTGGTCAATAACAAACAAGCAAGATTTCTGGCTCTCTCAGATCTGTAACTTTTTCTTTAGGAGGCTCATCTGTCCTCCACTCATTRTCTGTAGTGACAGCACCTATTTGAACTTGTTAACAGTATAAAGAACACCTGTTCACAGCCTCAAACAGTCACGCTCCAAAAACCTCCACTATGGTGAAGACCAAAGAGCTGTGTAAGGACACCAGAAACAAACTGTAGACCTGCACCAGGCTGGGAAGACTGAATCTGCAACAGGAAAGCAGCTTGGTGTGAAGAAATCAACTGTGGAAGCAATAATTAAAAAATAAAAGACCTACAAGACCACTGATAATCTCCCTCCATCAGGGGTTTCACACAAGATCTCACCCCGTGGGGTCAAAATGCTCACAAGAATGGTGAGCAAAAATCCCAAAACCACACAAGGGAGACCTAATGAATAACCTGCAGAAGGCTGCGACTAACGTAACAAAAGGCTACCATCACTAACACACTACACCACCAGGCACTCAGATTCTGCAGTGCCAGACGTGTCCCCCACCTAAGCCAGTACATATCCGGGCCCATCTAAAATTTGCTAGAGAGCTTTGGATGTTCCAGAAGAGTATTGGGAAAATGTCATATGGTCAGATGAAACCAAAGTAGAACTGTCTGGTAGAAACACAACTCGTCATGTTTGGAGGAGAGTGAATGTTGAATTGCATCAAAAGACACCACACCTACTGTGAAGCATGGGGGTGGCAGTATCATGCTTTGGCACTGTTTCTCTGTGAAGGGACCAGGATGAATGATTCATGTACATGACAGAATGAATGGGGCCATGTATTGTGAGATTTTGAGTGCAAACCTCCTTCTATCAGCAAGGGCAATGAAGATGAAACATTGCTGGGCTTTTCAGCACGACAATGATCCCAAGCACACCACCAGGACAACAAAAGAGTGGCTTCGTAAGAAACATTTCAARGTCCTGGAGTGGCCTAGCCAGTCTCCAGATCTCAACCCCATAGAAAACCTTTGAAGGGAGTTGAAAGTCCATGCTGTACAGCGACAGCCCCAAAACATCTCTGCTCTAGAGGAGATCTGCATGGAGGAATGGGCCAACATACCAGCAAAAGTGTGTGCCAACC
>NW_013953249.1:155407-157380 GCF_001266775.1 Austrofundulus limnaeus
GTGCACCTCTGATGCGGCAGTCTGTCACTGAAGGAGCTCTCCAGTTCAGCCACAGCTTCATGCATGGGGTGGGAGACGTTGTTCATCAATGATGTTATTTTAATGAGAGTTCTTCTGTCTCCCACCACCTGCACTGTATCGAGGGGGCATCCCAGCACAGAGCTGGCCTTCCTGATGAACTTATCTAACTGCTTCCTCTCAGCTGAAGTTAAGCTGCCGCTCCAGCCAACCACACCGTAGAAGATGGCTGAWGCCACCACAGAGTCATAAAATATCTTCAGGAGCACTCCCTTCACTCCAAAGGACCTCAGCCTCCTCAGCAGGTAGAGTCTGCTCTGACCCTTSCTGTAAAGAGCGTCCATGTTGTGAGTCCAGTCCAGTTTATTGTTCAGGTAAACACTCAGGTACTTAAAACTGTCCACTATCTCAATTTCCACTCCCTGGATGTTCACTGTTGTCAGTGAGGTGGGACTGCGCCTGCAGAAATCCACCCCCAGCTCCTTGGTTTTGGCAGCGTTGATCAAGAAGTGGTTCTGCTGGCACCAATCCACAAAGTCCTGAGTCCACTGTCTGTACTCAGAGTCATCCTCACCTGTGATGAGGCTATGTCTATGGCTGAGTCGTCAGAGAACTTCTGGATGTGGCACTGTGGRGTGTTGATAGTATAGTCTGCAGYSTAGAGGGTGAAGAGGAACGGTGCCAGCACTGTTCCCTGAGGAGCCCCCGTACTGCAGACCAGTGTGTCCGAGACGCAGCCCTGTCTCCTCACATACTGCGGTCTGTCCATGAGGTAGTCCAGGATCCATTGGGACATTCGATGGTCCACTCCAGACAGCTCCAGTTTGTCCCTCAGGAGTCCTGGCAGAATAGTGTTGAAAGCACTGGAGAAGTCAAAGAACATGATCCTCACAGTGCTTCCAGGCTGCTCCAGGTTGGTCAGAGCTTGGTGCTGGAGGTAGATGATGGCATCATCCACCCCGATGCCAGGCTGGTAGGCAAACTGCAGTGGATCCAGTGAAGACCTCACTAGCGGTCGTAGATAGTTGAGGACCAGCCTCTCGAAGGTCTTCATTAGATGTGATGTCAGAGCCACCGGCCTGTATTTGCTGAGGTCCTTCGGGTGTATGGTCTTGGGCACAGGTACCACACAGGCGGTCTTCCATAGCTGTGGTACCTTATCCAGCTTCAGGCTTAGATTGAACATAAATGCCATGATGTCACACAGCTGATTTGCGTAGGGAGATTCATCAGAGCTAAAGAACCAAAGAAATCTGAAGCTTCTATGTTGAACATTTTCTGAGTTATGAGCATTTTTGCATGTCCAGACACCCCTTTTTCAGATAAATTGGGGGGTCCGGGGGGCACTGATTGGTGGGCCTGATGGATAGAGCTTTATATGAGCTAAACAACAACAAAAAATCTGAAGCTCCTATGTTTAATAGTTTTTTGAGCAATAACCCTTTTTGTATGTCCAAATACCCCTTTTTCAGATAAATTGGGGTCTGGGGGGGGGGGCACTGATGGTGGGCTTGATGGATTAGAGCTTCATCAGAGCTAAAAAACAAAGGTAATCTGAAGCTCCTATGTTTAATAGTTTTTTGAGCAATAACCCTTTTTGTATGTCCAAATACCCCTTTTTCAGATAAATTGGGGTCTGGGGGGGGGGGCACTGATGGTGGGCTTGATGGATTAGAGCTTCATCAGAGCTAAAAAACAAAGGTAATCTGAAGCTCCTATGTTTAATAGTTTTTTGAGCAATAACCCTTTTTGTATGTCCAAATACCCCTTTTTCAGATAAATTGGGGTCTGGGGGGGGGGGCACTGATGGTGGGCTTGATGGATTAGAGCTTCATCAGAGCTAAAAAACAAATGTAATCTGAAGCTCCTATGTTCAACAGTTTCTGAGTTATACGTATTATAAGACGAATTATTTATTATCACCCCCGCATGTGAAGCGTAAGCGGGAGTCATAT
>NW_013953249.1:157390-160470 GCF_001266775.1 Austrofundulus limnaeus
GCTTTGTACTATAAACACATTTTCAATTAACTTAAACACGTTTTAATATTTTTCTTATTCAAAATTACTGAATTTCCTCATTGCCTGTTCAAATTCAGGACGAGATGGACTATGAGGAAAAATCAAGTTCCGCCTCCAGATTGCGCAATCGTTTCAACCTCGCTCCGTCTCCACTTGGATTGCGCAATCTCTCCTGCACGTTATACAGTGAGAGCAGAATTTGTCTCTATGTCGCCAGTTAAATCTTTCTAAAAAATTTTAGATATGCACCTGAATTTCCACAGTTTAGTTGATATTTATTTTATAAATATGTGTTTGTGGAATGTGCTAAATCAGCTGAAACAGCTGAGAAAAGACACAAGAGGCCAGTGACGTTTTTTTGCACATGACGGAGCACTTGTGAGCACGGAAATTCTTATTGTTACTCATTACAGCTGCAGAGGAAGAAAGCTAACTAAAATCTCATATTTAGCAAGTGCACCCACAGCTATCCATTTCTACTTTTCAAGTATTTTAAAAGGGTGGCTTATATTTCTAAACTGAAACAATATTCTAAATTGGACTTTCAGTCGAAGCAGGCAGTCGAATGGACTTCACTTACAAGTAAAGGTAAGACCATAATTAATTAGGACCATTTAATGAAATATGCATCAAATTAGTTAAAATTTGTTTGTGTAAAGAATAGTAATTAGATATGAAACATAACTTTTTTAACTGCTGCCAACCATATGGTGACTAAGCTTCTCTATAGGGTTAAAATATTTGTAAATCTGATTCTGAAACAGTCAGTGCCTCACCAGCCATGTACCTCACGGCACATCACTGGTTACTGCTATGCGGTATGTGGTTTATTTATTATCACCCCTGCATGTGAAGCGTAAGGGGGAGTCATATTGTTTTCGTACTGTTTTTTTTCCCAGTGATATTTGGTCAACTGTAGCACAAAAAAGGCTGCACCAATCAACATGTAATTTGGCAGGACTGTAGATGAGTCTGACCTACACTGCGCCAGCCAACGGTTTTAAGATACCCAGGGCGCACCCCACCCCCCCAGGCCAAGGTCCGACAGGGCCAGGGGACCCAAGCCTCACCGGGAAGCCACCGGGCTGGGCTGGCACATGCCCAAGCACCCAGCCCCAGACAACGAGAGCCACCAGCGCGCCASCAGTCAAAGGCACAACCCACCAGAGGGTAACGCCACAGTGGAAGCAGTGGGCACTCAAATGAACCCAAAGAAGGGGCCGCCCATGTCCCAGCCTGACAAAAATCCAAGCATACACAGACACAATCACACAATCCCAACCTCATCCTCTCACCCACTCATTCAAAGACACAGAAGATGGACACCAAATTCCACTCACACTCCCCATACAAGTGGGGCACCCTATATACCCTACAAGTCCAGGATATGCACCCGCCCCCTACAGAGGGCAGCTCACATCCGAACCCAGGAGGTAGACCCCTTCAATCTTGGGTGGAGAGGAGCAGACAGCCAAGTCTTGGCCAGGGTCTCACCAGGCCAACAGGCCAGCCCCCTGCCCCAGCAAAGCCCCGCCTCGGATCACCCCCACACACCACCAATGGCCAAGTGCACACCCCCAGCTGACCACCTGCCAGACTCCGGCAGCCACCCMAGCCAGCGGGCCGACTACAGCAACCAGGGGCCAGACCCCAGGAGCCTGAACAGCCCCAGGGAAGCCGGAGCACCAACCCCGCCCCCGGCACCCCTCCAAGCCCCAAGTCCACCCGCAGCCCAGGCCTCACCAAACGGTCTGCCCCTCGTCTGGACCCCATCCCCAGAAGGCCATCGGGGAACGGGGGAGTGAAAAAGACCTCCCCGCACACACACGCCCCCACCCTCAGATGTGCTGTTGATGCATGTTGTTCTATAATGCAATTAAAATGAGGAAGAAGACAGGGCAGAGGCCAGCATCGTGCCAGTTTCCCCTCCACCCCAACTCTAACCCAAAACCCTAAATGTCTAAAAGCAGGCATTGGGAGTGGGCACAGGCATCATTGGCGAGAGTGTTCCATCCCACCCCTTGCATGCCATAAGTGCCCACCCCCAAGTTCCTATATGTAAATGTTATGAGGATGGTATGAGAGAAATGTGYACAATAAAATTGGAGCCCAGGTGGTTATAGCAAATAGGGATGTAAAGTTGTTGCTCTTTAAAACACACCTGCGCCCCAAAAACTCTACATGAGTGCAGTTGAAAAGGAAGAGGGTGGAGGTGTGTGGTKGKGGGTGGGGAGAAAAAACTGAGGGAGCAAAATGCTTCCACAGGGGGTCAGTTCCCTCGCTGACCCCGGTAGGCTCCCCCATTTTCCAAGACCCACCCAGGGAATGAGGCCCCAAGACCTCTTCCTCCGGATAGACCGCCAGGCCCGGAAGGCCCCAGATAACAGAGCCTAGAGGACCTCCAGAAACTGGGACCAACAGTCCACCTACCCCAGAGCCATCCAGACCCCCAAGACCCAACCCCCAGCCCCATAGCCAGCCCGCAACACAAAGAAGCTAGCAAACCCCAGCAAGGACTATTAAGCTGAGAGTGCACACCCAGCCGCTGACAGAGCAAGGAAGGACCAAGAGCGAGCCTCTGCCATGAMAAAGGGGCCAGCCAGCTGACCCAGCACAGCCCCAGCCATTACCAAGGCTACCCACCCAGCCCCACCCTAGAAGAAACACTATAACTACCCCATCATTCAGGCAACTCTCAGAACAAATAGCACGCTAGACACCCAGGCTGGATTGGCTTATCCCCTCCCACGAGCCACGGGCCCCGCCCCAGCCAGCCCAACCCCCCAGCCCATGAGCCCCGCAGACCACCAGTGCACCAAAGGCCCCCCACCCAGAGCCGGGCACCAGGGCACAAACCGACCCACAGCCCAGCAACCCGCCCACCAGGACTCAAGCCCTCCCGGCCCCAACAGGACCACAGCCCAGGGACGGCACGACCCCAGAACCCTAAACCCCCCACGCCCACCCCGAACTCACCCCAGCTCAGCCAGGCCACTGGCCCATGACCGCCGCTTCAGACCACCTGGGGGCCCGCATGCAGCCACCAGAAGACATCCCCC
>NW_013953249.1:161253-162351 GCF_001266775.1 Austrofundulus limnaeus
GCCTCCAATAGCTTTCAGCAAACGAACATGGACACAAATTTCTGACCAATCACAGAAAGTTCTTATGTGGAGGGAGGTAAAACCTTCTCCCGGCGTGTTGTGAGAAGTAGGTGGAAGGGTTGGAAAACTACGGAGCCCGCCGGGGGTCAGTGGTGAAAAAAATCAGCCACCGGAAATCCGTGCGCATGGATTACTAAACTGAGCGCACAGATTAGTAATCCGTGCTCTCAGTTTAGTAATCCGTGCGCACAGATTTCAAAAACTGAGCGCACGGTTTAGTAATCTGTGTGCCCGGATTACTAATCTGTGCGCTCAGTTTAGTAATCCATGTGCACGGATTTCCGGTGGCTGTTTATCTTTTTTCACCACTGACCCCCGGCGGGCTCCGTAGTTTTCCAMCCCTTCCACCTACTTCTCACAACACGCCGGGAGAAGGTTTTACCTCCCTCCACATAAGAACTTTCTGTGATTGGTCAGAAATTTGTGTCCATGTTCGTTTGCTGAAAGCTATTGGAGGCTGCATTTTGCTTCAACTACTTGCTTAAAAAAATAACAAAAACTACTCGCTTCGAGAAGTAGAGAAATCGAGGTAGGCGAGAGGGTGTGCGCGCTATAGGTGACGCAATATATGATACGCATGGCCGTCCCCGCCCCTGCGCGTTGGGCCTTTGCGGTGTCCTGTCGCGAGGTCGTGCACCTCCAGATTTTTCAAACTCTGCAAGGACTGCGCGCGCCGTGGACGTCAACAAACAAGATGGACATGTGCAAGAAGATGTAAAATGTTGGAAAGACCCTCAATTAAAGCTGAAGTTAGCAGGGGAATTGGCATCTCAAACTTAGATTTAAACAGATCTGTTCATTACACTTCTTACGTGTTAATAAAAAAGGCAAGAGGTGGAAAGTCATTACTTTTATTTCATCTTTCTTGTTTTCATTCCAGCTTGTTATTGTAAACACACCCGTTTTTCACAACCGAAATGCTGGTTGGATAGTGTACTGCCACCTATTGTTCATAGAAGAACAGCACTTTGATGCACATCAACTATGATTTGAGAAACCGCACAGCCGAATGCGCACACACTTCGCACCCACTTTGCG
>NW_013953249.1:163351-164768 GCF_001266775.1 Austrofundulus limnaeus
CGAACACACAATCTCCTTTTGCGTCATCGTCTCAATAAAAGCAATAGATATATTTGTTGCTCTATTATATTGCGTTCCTCTAACAACAGTTCTTCTCGTGCCCGAGCCACCATCTTTTCTATTGTGTGATGTCAAACACACCCGTTTTTCACAACTGAAATTCTGGTTAGATAGTGTACTGCCACCTATTGTTCATAGAAGAACAGCACTTTGATGCACATCAACTATGATTTGAGAAGCCGCACAGCCGAATGCGCACACACTTCGCACCCACTTTGCGCGCGTTCCAAAGTGCGACTATAACTCAACCCTTTAACTGAGACAGATTTGGACAAATAATGGTGGATCAGAGTTTTTTTTTTATATTTTTTTTTTCTGGAGTGTAGACTCCTACAGGAAGAAACACTGTGCAGTTGCATATAATGTACCACAGTAGGAGGGGTTTCCCAGGAGCTTAGTGCAGTGTTTCCCAACAGCTATTAAAGTTAGGTGCAAAAACGAACACCAAACAACCATGTGACTGTGCACCAACTGTTTGGCTTCAGATGGAGTATGTGGAGGCATTAAGTGACCTCCATAAGTCTCAAATATGAGAAATTTGTCTCAACCATGACTTACTCTTCTAAAAATTGGTCACCCAACAGTGTTCCTTCTCATCTGTTTAAGGACATTTTTCATATTCTTGGTCCAATTGTTGTTTTGATTAACATGTCCCTCTCATCAGGCTGTGTTCCAGCTGCTTTTAAACGCTGTGGTACAGCCTCTTTTAAAGAAAAACAACCTCTACCCAGCAGTTCTATCAAACTACAGACCTATATCTAAGCTGCCTTTTTTGTCAAAGGTTTTAGAGAAAGTCATTTTTAATCAGCTCCAGGGATTTTTAACTRTCAACAACATTGGTGAAATATTTCAGTCAGGTTTTAAACCAGGTCACAGCACAGAGACGGCCCTTTTAAGAGTTTTTTATGATCTTCTTCTAACAGTTGATTCAGGAAACTCTGCTGTTTTAATGCCTTTAGACCTCTCTGCTGCCTTTGATACTGTGGACCATAACATTTTGTTGACACATCTTGAGCAGCTGGTTGGTATCAAAGGCACAATTTTATCTTGGTTTAAATCTTATTTAACTAACTGGAGTTTTTCTGTTCATCTTGGTGAATGCTTTTCTTCAGCAGCTCCTCTGACTTGTGGGGTCCCCCAAGGGTTCATTTTGGGCCCACTTCTTTTTAAACTTTATATGTTGCCTTTGGGGTCCATTTTCAGAAAGTATAACATAACTTTTCACCGCTTTGCTGATGATATCTAGGTCTACTGTATATGCCCATGAAATTGAACAGGGATGCTCCATTGAAACCACTCTTCAGCTGTCTGAATGATATAAAAACATGGTTAAAACTAAACTTTCTGAATCTGAATG
>NW_013953249.1:165768-166996 GCF_001266775.1 Austrofundulus limnaeus
CATAACCCCGGTCCTGGCTTCTCTCCATTGGCTTCCTGTTCACCTGCGGATTGATTTAAAGATTTTATTGATGGCTTCTAAAGTTTTTAGTGGTCTGGTCCCATCATATTAATGTGATCTTCTTAACATCTACACTCCAGTAAGAGCACTCAGGTCTACCAACCAATTTCTGTTCGATGTTCCTAGATCCAAACTGAAATCTAGAGGTGACYGGGCTTTTGCAATAGCTGCTTCAAAGCTGTGGAACAGTCTGCCTCTTAATATTCGGTCAGCAGAGAATGTTGAGGCTTTTAAATCTCTGCTGAAAACCCACTTATTTTCTTTGGCTTATGATTAAGACCGAGTTGGAGGTTCAGTTAGAGCTTTTTCATATATTATATTGTGTATCTGTATTTGTATCTATTTTTTTGTTTTTTGTTTTTGTGTTTTGATATGTCTTTGACTGAACTGTGAAGCACTTTGGTCAGCTTTTGTTGYTTTAATGTGCTACACAAATAAATTTGACATTGAAATTGACCCAATATAAGTGGGCAGTTGATGGAGAAGTGACTAAAACTCCATTTGTTGATCTCATTAAGTTTCAGAGATTTCCCAGTGATGATTTAACTCAAGTTCAATCAAGRAAAAATTAGTAAACACATCAAAAAAGGTGTTGGGCAAATTAAAAATGGTTTAATAAACCAAGATTGGAAGGATGTGAATGTTGATTATGTAAACAGAGCATATGATGTTTTCATGAACATTTTAGAAGATCTGTATGAAAAAAAAAACTTGTGTGCAAAGAAATTACACAAAGAGAAGTACTGTTGACAAGCCATGGATGACAAACGGATTGAGAAGTGCCTGTAAAAAAGAATTACTTATATTCATGCTTTCTGAAGTCAAGAACAAAAGAAGGAGAAGACAGGTACAAAAAATATAAAAACAAGTTGGTATTAGGGGTCGACCGATACATATTTTTGGCCGATATTTGCGTTTTTTTTCCTTGTATCAGTATCGGCCGATACACTGTCCGTTCAGCCGATCTGTTCTTTGGGTCACATGAGCGCATGTGTCCGCCCCTGAGCGTAGCAGCTAATGTTGTGAGACAGAGTGCTAACAACAACAAGGGTGAGTTATGAACTATAAATGTGTTTTAACTGTCTAATTTAGCTGTGTGTCGGAATATGAGGGAAGAGAGAACAGCTGTGTTTAAGTTACTTTTCCAGACGGGAGCGCTGCGACATGT
>NW_013953250.1:0-2144 GCF_001266775.1 Austrofundulus limnaeus
AATATTAGCCTGAATATTAGCCTGAATATTAGCCTGAATATTAGCCTGAATATTAGCCTGAATATTAGCCTGAATTTTAGCCTGGATTTTAGCCTGGATATTAGCCTGGATATTAGCCTGGATATTAACCTGAATATTAGCCTGGAAATTAGCCTGGATTTTAGCCTGGATATTAGCCTGGATATTAGCCTGGATATTAGCGTGGATATTAACTTGGATATTAGCCTGGATTTTAGCCTGGATATTAGCCTGGATATTAGCCTGGATATTAACCTGAATATTAGCCTGGATATTAGCCTGGATATTATCCTGGATTTTAGCCTGGATATTAGCCTGGATATTAGCCTGGATTTTAGCCTAAATATTAGCCTGAATATTAGCCTGGATATTAGCCTGGATATTAGCCTGGATATTAGCCTGTGTATTAGCCTGGATATTAGCCTGGATATTAGCCTGACTATTGGCCTGGATATTAGCCTGTGTATTAGCCTGGATATTAGCCAGGCTTTTAGACCTGTTGGGGTTAGGTTAGACATCTGGACAGCTGTCTTTAATTAGCAGAAGAAATGAGGAGTGTCCTTTCAGAATAAAAGCCTGATGATGGTCTGTGGTTTCTCCACAGCGGCTCTGATGATGGAGGAGCTGAACCCGTACACAAAGATCAGCCCGGCTCTGGCCTCGGAGCGYCAGTCGGCCGGCGCCGTCCTGGGCATCGTCTTCCTGCTGCTGCTCATCATGGCCATGCTGGTTCTGGTGGTCTGGTTCCGGTACCGACAGAGAGAGAAGGGCCAGCAGGCCCCCAGCGTCACGTACACCCCAGCTCTGAACCTCAGCTCCACAGACTACTCCCTGTCAGGTAAGACTGGGTCCTCTGGATGATGTCACTTCCTTCACAGCACACCTGGAGCAGCTGGTTCCCACCTGTGAGCTGAGTCTGACTGAAACCTGAGAAAATAAAGTCACCTCTGCCTCCATCAGCTGCAGGTCCTGTCCTGAATCATCAAGTCTTTGTGTTGAGTCTAACAGTTCAGACTTTCCTCTGTCTGTTTTATGTTTCAGTTTCCCTCCTAGGTTTTAATCTCTGAAGCTCCTGATGTTTCTGTGCTGAACYAGGCCTGAAACTTTGATTCTCCTTCTGTTCACTTTATTAGACTTYTAAAGAAATAAATCAGAAGTTGTGAGTCTGAGCCAGAGTTAAGGACAGTTTGGACTGATGGCTCAGAGGTTTTGCAGTGTTGTGTGTGCGTTGTGTGTGATGGTTGTGTTGCTGTGTGGCAGCAGCAGGCCTGCCGTGTGCTGACTCCTCCCCCAGCTGCAGCTCTGCAGCCGGCTGCTTCTCCAACCKCAGCTACAGAACCCTGGGGCCGTGCACGTACGTGCACTATGCCAAGCCGGACAAGAGGAACCTCTACAAGGTGAGTCTGAACTCAAACTGCAGAACGACTGATGGTGTAATCCTGCAGAGGGGCTGGATTAAGACTCAGATTATTTGAAGACTCAGATTTAAAAAGTTCAGTTTGTTTCTGTGCTTCAAGCTTCCTGTTTTAAAGCTACAGATAAACTGATATCAGACTTATTACTGATTAATAATAATTATTATTATTGATCCATGAATGGTTAAATGAATTAAAACCTAATTTAAATAGTTTTTGTCAGAAGTTTACATCCACTCATCAGTTATTTTAATTTGATCTTTTTTTGTGTAAATGCTTATTAAACATTTCCTGTTTCTTTTTATGTCTGTWAGATCTTTAGACAATAAGTTGTTGCACAGTTCAGCTCACGAGGACACAGCAGAAATTACTTTTGATATTTCAGTAGTTCATACTTTTTAAATATTTAGCTTTTTCATCTATTTTTGGTTAAATTAAAAATGAATGGAGCTTTCTTGAAACAGAAGTCCTGCATCATAAACATCTTTATTAGTTGGTTTGTTCTAACATGTAACCTGTAACCTGTAACATGTAACATGTAACATGTAGCATGTAACCTGTAACCTGTAACATGTAACATGTAACATGTAGCATGTAACATGTAACCTGTAACCTGTAACATGTAACATGTAACATGTAGCATGTAACCTGTAACCTGTAACATGTAACATGTAGCATGTAACCTGTAACCTGTAACATGTAACATGTAAC
>NW_013953250.1:3968-4434 GCF_001266775.1 Austrofundulus limnaeus
GCGCTGCCCACCTTGCTGGGCAGCATCAGTTGTGTCTCTGAGCTCAGTGCAGCTCTTTCCTCCTTGGTGTTGTGTTTTTTACACACCTGCATGTTCAGATTAGAGCTTTGTTAATCCCAGTCTGATTAGAGTGAAGGGTGGTCCAGCTCTGCTCCTGCAGAGATCAGCTGGTTTTCAGGTAGAAGCTACAGATCAGCTGACAGGAAGTTCCTCCTGATGTCCTCTCTTCTGTCTGCAGGGATGTACTGCATCGATCGGCGCTTCAGTTACTATGTGGAGCCGTGCTGCAGAGGTACAGCCTGTACTGTGACCTCCTGACCTCTGAGTGACCTCCTGACCTCTGTTGTGTGACCTCCTGACCTCTACACCGTGACCTCCTGACCTCTGCTCAGTGACCTGCTGACCTCTGGTCAGTGACCTCCTGGTCTCTGCACCATGACCTCCTGACCTCTGCACCATGACCTCC
>NW_013953250.1:9771-12138 GCF_001266775.1 Austrofundulus limnaeus
CTGACTGACTGACTGACTGACTGTCTGTCTGTCTGTCTGTCTGTCTGTCTGTCTGTCTGTCTGTCTGTCTGTCTGACTGACTGACTGACTGACTGTCTGTCTGTCTGTCTGTCTGTCTGTCTGTCTGTCTGTCTGTCTGTCTGTCTGTCTGACTGACTGACTGACTGACTGACTGTCTGACTGTCTGACTGTCTGTCTGTCTGACTGACTGTCTGCCTGACTGTCTGTCTGACTGACTGACTGTCTGACTGTCTGTCTGTCTGTCTGTCTGTCTGACTGTCTTTCTGTCTGACTGACTGTCTGTCTGACTGACTGACTGACTGACTGACTGTCTGTCTGTCTGTCTGACTGACTGACTGACTGACTGTCTGACTGTCTGTCTGACTCTGTCTGTCTGTCTGTCTGTCTGACTGACTGACTGACTGTCTGACTGCCTGTCTGACTGACTGTCTGTCTGATTGTCTGTCTGTCTGTCTGTCTGACTGACTGTCTGCCTGACTGTCTGTCTGACTGACTGACTGTCTGACTGTCTGTCTGTCTGTCTGTCTGTCTGACTGTCTTTCTGTCTGACTGACTGTCTGTCTGACTGACTGACTGACTGTCTGTCTGTCTGTCTGTCTGTCTGTCTGTCTGTCTGTCTGTCTGTCTGACTGACTGTCTGCCTGACTGTCTGTCTGACTGACTGACTGTCTGACTGTCTGTCTGTCTGTCTGTCTGTCTGACTGTCTTTCTGTCTGACTGTCTGTCTGACTGACTTTCTGACTGACTGTCTGTCTGTCTGTCTGTCTGTCTGTCTGACTGACTGTCTGACTGACTTTCTGACAGTCTGACTGACTGTCTGTCTGACTGACTTTCTGACTGACTGTCTGTCTGTCTGTCTGACTGTCTGTGGACAGATTGTCATGACATTTTTACCACATGTGTGTACTGGCCCAAAGAACACACCATTAAATTTTGGTGATGTCCCAGATAATGATGTGGATACAGGAATTTATTTGATGCCTGCTCTGGAGCAAGCTGTGATGCTTTTACAGAGCTTCTGTAAAAAAAGAAGTTGGAGCTTTCAGAGTATTCATTTGAACTTGATTGGACAGCACGGACTTCAAACTTTATAAAAGTAATGTTTTTACATAGTTTTATTTTTTATTTACTTCCAAATAAAACCAGATTTAATGGTGAATAATTTTTACCATAATATGCACATTTACAGAATATTTTGTGACCAGGAAGTGCGTGACTGCACCATGAAACCTATTTTTCCCATTTCCTCAAACACACCACATTTCTGAAACAACCAATGAAAACAGTTTGTCTCTACCAGGCTTGTAAACAGAGAGCTGCTGGTCGGCCAACAGTTTGGAGACGGGGGGAGCCAGATTGATTTCAGTATTTTGGAAGCTAGTAGCAGGTTAGTTTTTGTGTGTTACAGTGTGTGAGTGTGTGTGAGCAGTGTTTGTAGTAGTGTTGTTTGTAAGTCTGTGTGTTAAAATGAGTCGTCGTTTGACTGTGGAGGAAGCTAGCTCTGAGCTGAGCTGAAGAAACGAGGAAGAGGAGTGAGCTCAGGTGTGGGCTTCAAACTCAGAGGTTTGTTTGTTTCTTTGTTTGTTTGTTTGTTTGTTTGGAATATGTAAAAGATCATAATCATAACAGAGGCAAACTGCACCACATTTTACAAGCTGGTTTCTTCATGATCTCCAGAGGAAGAGGAGGAGGAGGAGGAGAAGTTGCCCATCCACTCTGTCAGGCCCAAAACACAGAAACCACAGTCGGACCAGAACCAGAACCAGATCCCTGTTGGCTACAGCAGCTGAAACAGGTACAGGCAGAGGAAAACAAAGCAGATACAGACCCAGTTGTTTTCAGCCATGGAGTGCAGGTAGGTCTGCTGTCCCCCCACAGTCCACAAGACCTGTTGTTGTTGTTGTTGTTGTTGTTGTTGTTGTTTGCTTCTGATCCAGTCAAAACCATCAGTGATAACACCAACAAACATGCTACAAAAACAAGTTAGTGTAAAACGATATAAATGGGCTCAAACAGACTCAGAGGAGTTATAAAATGTTCGGGTCCTGATCTGTGGTTCATCCACCAGYGTTCAGGACYAACGGTTGTAAAAACAAAAACATGACACATAAGGTTGGAGAGATTTTATGATTCAGTCGTTGTCACACATTTTGAAATGGTTGTAAAATAAAAAACACGAGACATTGTAAGGATGGAGAGAATTTGTGGAGGAGTCATTGTGACTCATTTAGTAAATTGTTGTAAAAAAAACGCCGGGGAATTTACACACGATTTAATGTAAAAACTTGGATATAATTTTGTATTTTGCTACATTTGTACACATTTATGTGATTTACACTATAGATT
>NW_013953250.1:13139-14739 GCF_001266775.1 Austrofundulus limnaeus
AACTCATACAAGGAGATAAAACAGACGTTTTACATGGTGAAATGTGACTGATGGAAACTTAGGAGCTTMATCCCACACCAGTTTGACCAGGAATAACGTCAGGTGACCAGTCTGACTTTGTTTTTCACATTGGACTCCACCAAGAAATCCCATCATACTGCTGCTTAAATGTTCACTACGTCAGAACTTATTCAGCAAATGTTTCATCTCTGCTGTTACACATTAACTCTTACAGGATGGAGGAAACTGGTCTTGGTGGAGGTTTGCCCTCTCCCAGTGCTTCTAGTTTTACAATGTTTATAAAACTATAGTTTTTAGTCTAAACCCACCTTTAATATTATTTTTTCAGTTGTGTTGATGACACACATCACCAACCTGAACAAGCATTTTTTTTGAGTTTGTGAAGTTTAAGCAGTTTATAAAAACAGATGTTCCATTTATTCCAACATCTGGACCCTCATGCATAAAGGATTGTGCAGCTTTCACACTAAAAGCTGACGTACGGACAAATTCAGAAATGTGCGCTGCACCAAAATATTCAGATGTATAAAACTGTGTGTACGCATGTTCCTGCTCACCTTTCCTTTATACATCCTAATGAAGGTGGAGCTGAGACTCCTCCCCCTGACACGCCTCCGTTTAAATCTGTAAAATAGATGTAAATGTGTCCAGAGTGGGAGGTTCTCCTCAGATTGTCCTCTCTGTGGGATCAGACATGAGTTTACATGCAGGAAAAATGTAAATTAAATGGAGAATGAGTGAGAAAACTGTCTAAATAAGGAGTAGTGTCATTGTTTTATGTGGTGCATTCACACAGGATAACCAAAGCCTGAGATTCTCCTGAAATTTACAGACACCTCCTGAATGTGATGTTGAAGCTGGTTAGTTGTTTATTTAGTTGAACACGGTGTTGAACGGACGTTAAAAAACAAAATAAACAAAAAAACCATCCCGTTATCCACTTTTTCCTCTCTCCTTTCCTCCTGTGTTACAGCAGGTGCTGTCATCTCCACGTACAGACCCCCACCCCACCCCCACGAGAGGGTACGAGTGGTAGTCTACGGATTTTTAGCAAAAAAAATAGATATTTGAGGCTCATTAGATGGTAAACGTCCAAAGAGGTTGACACATATGAACACCTTCCCCTCTGGTGAGGGTGCACACCTGGCATGAGAATCTACCCAAAGCACAGCTGCTGCACTCCGGCCACAACTCAGCATCAGTCAGAAGGTTACACACAGAAAATATAATTATTCTTACCGTACAGTGAGACACAATTTGTATCTGATTTTGCTCCCTCTCTTCAGCCTTTTTTATTTTATTTTTTTCTTTTTATGCTGCACATAATGTGTCGGGTTTTTCCGGCCTTAGACCCAAAAGGTTTTCAACTACGTGACAAAAATATAAAACCAGTTTACAGACTGGACTGAGGGTCTTTGATCAGTTTTAGACTGATCTATTTTCTTGTCTGAGGTTAAATGATTTTCAGTTTCATCATCGTTCAGTTTAAACAATAAAAACTAAAATAAAAATCTAACAGCGTGTTCAGACGCTCCTTACATCCAGAAAACACAACAGACTCATATTTCTGTGGATTCAG
>NW_013953250.1:15416-18591 GCF_001266775.1 Austrofundulus limnaeus
CTCCAATAAGAACACCTGTAACAAAACCTAAAGCACCAGTTCCCAATGCAGCTAMAATAAACTTGTTATCTGTTTCTGCTTTTCTTCTTGCTTCAGCCYGCCCCATCTGTGACTGTTTTTTCAGAAGTTTTGTCGTTTCTTCTCTTATGGCTTTCTCAGCTCTCTTCAGCATCTCATTGGTGTAATAACTTCCTCCATTTAGATCGTTCATCCTCCTGATCTTCTCCAGCAGCTYTTTGACCTGAGATGGATCCTCACTCCTGTTGTTAAAGACGTGATATCCTCCTCCACACTGCTGGATGAGGTTACGGAGAGATGSATTTTCAGAAATAAATTGTTCCACTGAGACCCTGTCTGCCTCCAAATCATCCCCCCGAGTGAACAGAACCATGGTGTAAKCTGATGATTTTGCTCCAAAAGCCTTCTGAATGAGCTTTACACTATCTTCTTCTTCTTTTGTGAATCTGGCTGSCTGGATCACAACCAGGAACACATGAGGACCAGGAGCAAGAAAAGAAATGCATCTGAAGAACTCCTTCTTCACTTCTCGTTCACTTTTATAGTTGTCAAACAAACCTGGAGTATCAACCACTGACAGACGCTGACCTCTGAATTGTCCAGTTTCTTTTTGACATTCTGATGTCACAGATGAAGGAGAAAGCCTTGATTTAAAAACTTTTCTTCCTAAGATGGTGTTTCCTGATGCACTCTTTCCACAGCCAGTTTTTCCAASAAGAACCATCCTGAGACCTGCTTCCTCAGTTTCTTCTGAACCTGTTGGATAGTTTAAAAACAATTGTCAGTCAGGTAAAGAAGGTCTCATTTATTTATTATAGAGTAACATCTGTACATAAACCAGTCATCAAGAAGCACAACCCAGTATGTCTCTAGTGGTCCCGGGTCAGAGTAAACAGTGAGGGTTGTGTCAGGAAGGACATCTGGATAAAACACCATACTGGATCATTTGAGGCTCAAATTAACAATTGCCACCAGTGCTGTTGACAAACGTTACCAATGGATAGTGCTCTACTGTTAGGTGAAAAGGAGGGRAACATGYCAGGAGACAGAAGGAGAGCAAATTGAAGAGTTTAGGACTGAGAACAGCAATGCTGAACAGAGAAGACAGGCGAAGGAGGAGTTTCTGACATGATGCAGAGAAGAAATGTAGATGTTTTATGTGTCCAAWAGACTAAAGTGAAGAGAAGCAAGGCAGGTTTGGAGTCAAAGAAAGGGCCCAGGAAGGACAGATGGTAGATTTTACCAAGAGGATGGAAATGGCTGTCAATCAACCAATCAAGTTCATTTGTATGTCACATTTCAGCAACAAGGCAGTTCAAAGTCATAAAAATACAAAAAATACAAAGTCATAGAACACAGTTAACAAGTGAATTATTACAGTTTGTCAGGTGTCATTGTTACACATCAACATGTTGATTAATGTTTCATTTATAATGTCTCATAATCAACTCTATAAACAGGTGGTTTTTCCAGTCTTGATTTAAAGGAACTCAAGAGTTTCGGCTGTTTTACAGTTTTCTGGGAGTTTGTTCCAGATTTGCAGTTCATAAAAGCTGAATGCTGCTTCTCCATGTTTGGTTCTGGTTCTGGGGATGCAGGGCAGACCAGAACCAGAAGACCTGAGAGGTCTGGAAGTTGATACAAYAACAGCAGGTCTTAAATGTGTTGTGGTGCTGAGCCGTTAAGTGATTTATAAACTAATAATATTTTAAAGTCTATTCTCTGAGTTACTGGGAGCCAGTGTAAGGACTTTAGAACTGGGTTGATGTGCTCTGTCTTTCTGGTTCTGGATCAGCTGCAGCTGTCTGATGGATGTTTTAGGCAGACCTGTGAAGACACTGTTACAGTGATCACTGTGACCAGAGATAAACACATGGATGAGTTTCTCTAGATCTTTGTGAGACTTTAGTCCTCTAATCCTGGAAATGTTCTTCAGGTGATAGAAGGACTTTGTAACTGTCTTTATGTGACTCGGARGGTTCAGGTCAGAGTCCGTCACCACACCCAGACTACAGCCTGACTGCTAGTTTCTAGCTGTATCAACTGAAGCTGTGTGTTGACCATAGATTGTTCCTCTTTAGATCCAAAGATAAGAACTTCAGTTTTGTTTCTTTTCAGCTGAGGAAAGTTTTGGCACATCCACACATCTGTTCCAAGCATCTCYTCAGTGATCGGATAGGTTCAGAGTCACCTGGTGACATCTGCGTAGTTTTGGTATCTAATCTTATTTCCTGTTATAACCTGAGYTAGCAGGAGCATGTAGATATTAAATAAGAGAGGTCCTAGKATTGAACCTTGGGGTACCCCACATGTGACTTCTGTCTGCTTCAATGAGAAGTTACCTATAGAAACAARGAAATCCCTGTTCTTTATGTAAGATTCAAACTAGTTGAATACTGGACTGGAGAGTCCCCAACTCTCCAGTCGTTTCAGTAATTGTCATGATCGACGGTATCAAATGCTGCACTGAGGTCCAACAGAACCAGCACCGTGGTTCTTCCACAGCATGTGGTAATATGGATGTCACTGAACACTGATGAGGACAGTCTCAGTACTGTGGTGAGCAGAAACCAGACTGAAAGACATCAAAGCGGTTAGTTATCATTAGGAAGCTGTTTAACTGTTGAAACACTGATGTTTCAGGTGTTTTGTTGATGAATGGAAGGTTGGAGATTGACCTGTAATTCTGCAGTAGTTGTAGCATGAAGGACCGTGACCCCATGGTGTTCGTGATGGACAATCCGGGGTTGTTCATCTCAGCAGTGTTGGTTTTTTTTGTTTTTTTTGCAATAAACTATCATAGTTATAATTCCAAAAATGCTTTCATATTAATAGCAAAAATGTAATGTTGCAGGCACTTTAAAGTGTTTATAAATAAAGTTGGCTTGGCTTTTTAGGACCTTCCAATGAGTTACATCATGTCACTGAGACCTGCAGAGTCACAGCGACAGACAACCTGTCCGTTCTCTGATTGGATTGTTAAACTTGTGTTTGACATGACACTGACCAACTGACCAATCAGCTGAGAGGAGGAAACTTTAGGTAAAAAAAAATTTTTTTCACCCGAAAGTTTTTTCTCAGTGCCAGTTTTTTCTAATACACAAGTTTTTTTCCCGCCCTCTCACACACACACACACACACACACACACACACACAC
>NW_013953250.1:18679-20153 GCF_001266775.1 Austrofundulus limnaeus
ACACACACACACACACACACACACACACACACACACACACACACACACACACAAATTTTACAAGGTTGTAAAATAACCCACAAGCACAGAACAAATTTTACAAGTGCAAATCTAAGACTGGACTTTGAGCCCGTCCTCCTGGTCAGTAGTTTTTGAATCACGTTTTTGCTTTTGTAGATACAATATGTTTAACACGTTAAAATAAATCAGAATGGAATTTACTTAATTCAGCCCCACACCCCCACCACCTAACAGAAGATTATTGTCAAACATGAGCATCATAAAGTTTAATTTTTTGTTTTCAGGCTGTAGAAACATTTGATAAGTTTATAAAATCATTTAAAACAGGTCTTGTTGTAGCACCATAGATACTGTATGTAAACAAAGAAACAAATATAACTCTATAACTAATAAAAAGTAAAAATGACTCGTAAAAGACAAACACATATTTTTTCAACATTTTTGAAGTGAAAAGGCTATCAGAATAAATTTGATACAAATCTATAAACATTAAAATAAAAACTGTAGCCTACTTACCAAGCAGAGCATGTTTGTTAGACATTTTAGTTCTTTGGAAGCGACATTGTTACCGTTGATTTTCTGACATGAAGTTTGTTCAGATCTAATCTTAGATCAGTTTTATACCTCTGATAAGACTTTACTCTGTTACAGACTCCTCCTTTAGGAGGAGCAACTTTCAGATCTGTTGAATTTTTATTGTTTTGTGTTTGTTGCACRCACACATTAGACTAAAAACTCATGAGCATGAAATATTACACTGAATTCATGGGTGGATGGGTTTATAAACATAAGATCTCTATGTATTTACTATACAGTATATCATGATTTTAACAGGAACTGAAACTTTGAAACCATTAAACACACCCTAATTTATGGCATTCCCCTTGAACCTGAGGTTAATGGTTTATATCCTGGAGACAGAGATCATWTAGAGACAAAGTGAAACTAAAAGACACAAGGGAGTGCAGAAAGACATGAGGGGTCCACGTGTCTTTGGTCATTGGATTTGTCTTTTAGAAATGGGTATTAAAAATCAAGAGGAGTGGCTATTTGAATTTTGTTTTAAAATTTAGAAATGAAAATAAAATACAAAGTGTTTCTCATTTAGTGTCAAAAAGCAATGAGCAAAATTTTAAAAATGATGTTTCATTTTCTGTTTCAGGTAACGAAGGAGAAACTTACTTTAAACTGAAATGAAAAAAGTCTTGTTTGTTCATATTTTATSGCAGATTGTGCTAATTAACTCCAACTACTCTATTCCCTCAGGGGGAATACAGATTATTTCAGTTGACTGGATATAATCTGTGAGCCCAACTAGGATTCACTTCAAACTTGTAGGTGTTGGAAGGCACGAGGTGAAGTACAGTGGAGTGTGAAAGTTTGGGCAGCCTTGTTAATTTTCCTGATTTACCTTCATTGATTGTTTGGATTAAAAATATTAAATATATCATTT
>NW_013953250.1:21250-23054 GCF_001266775.1 Austrofundulus limnaeus
CTCCCATGCTGCCACTCTTCAGAGAAGATGAAAGAGGAGAAACACTTACTATTGTCCCCCTAACCAGAAACCCATCAAGTATTTTATTTTTAACAAAATAGTTGGCAGTAGCTTTATTAAACCAACCAGAACACATGATGATTATGAAGATGAYTCCACAGCTTAGATAAAAATGTAAAAACAATTAAAGTTTCAAATGAAAACAAATCAGGGTTTTTTTTCTTTAAAGGTAAAGCTATGTTTAAAGTCTTACTTTACATTAATCATTGTGACGTCAGGGTGGTTTCACCTCAGAGCTGCTCAMATATTACTACAACCTTTTCTCCACATGAGGCTCCAATCATGTTTCTCTGAAATGATTTTGATGGTTTAAGTCAGTTTTAAAAAATAAGTGTCACTTTATTTTTAGCACTAAATATCTTATTAGACACAAAGTCCAACAAACTAATATTTGAGTCCAACATGGAAGTTTAGACATTAATCATGTTGTGACCAAAGTTGTTTAGTTCTAATGTTTCATCATTACACATGGTGGTAAAAATAATAGAGCAAAATAAAACCTGAAACTCTTCATCACGTGTTCTCATCTTCAGAAACACTAAAATAAGAAAATCTTTCCTGAAACCAGTTTTAGTGGAACGTGTTTCAGCCTGAACTAAATCACTCTCCTTTATAAAAATATAAAACCTGGAAGGAACTATTTAAAAACTCAAAGTAAATATAAAGATTACAACTTCTCCCTTTTGCTTTAATGAAAACAAAATGAAAATTCTGATCAGTGAAATGTTTATGACTGGTGCGCTTTATTAAGATAAACTGATAACTTAAGTTATTGACACAATTGTACATTTCATTGGTCTATACAAAACATAAAAGCATTCAGTTTGACCCTCTGCTCACAATTTACCTTCAGAATCACTGAAATGACATCATTTCATTTGTGTTTTCACGGAAATTACAGTCAGGTACAGAATTCAATATAGTAATAAAAAAATTAAACACAGTTATTTTAAAAAAAGAAAAGAAAATGAAAAAGAAGAGAGGAACATGATCTGGATCAGAACTCGTTCTTAAAGCCTGGAGGTCCGACTCGCTCCAGGACTTCCCTCTAACACTACACACAAGTCCAGACAGGCGGCGGGGAAAACACTCGGGGGTCTGAGTCRTTTCTGAGGCTTCTGTCCGTTTACAGACCTGACCCGATCAACAAACCATTCATGAACAGTGATGACAGCATGTAAGGCCAGACAACGTCCAGAAAGCTGTGCACTGTGGATCTGAGGCAGCTCGGTGTACACAGGCTTTACGTGATGCAGGGTCTATGAGAGGCAGGGTGTATGAGAGGCAGGGTGTATGAGAGGCAGGGTGTATGAGAGGCAGGGTGTATGAGAGGCAGGGTCTATGAGAGGCAGGGTGTATGAGAGGCAGGGTGTATGAGAGGCAGGGTGTATGAGAGGCAGGGTGTATGAGATGCAGGGTGTATGAGAGGCAGGGTGTATGAGAGGCAGGGTCTGTGAGAGGCAGGGTGTATGAGAGGCAGGGTGTATGAGAGGCAGGGTGTATGAGAGGCAGGGGGTATGAGAGGCAGGGTGTATGAGAGGCAGGGTGTATGAGAGGCAGGGTGTATGAGAGGCAGGGGGTATGAGAGGCAGGGTGTATGAGAGGCAGGGTGTATGAGAGGCAGGGTGTATGAGAGGCAGGGGGTATGAGAGGCAGGGTGTATGAGAGGCAGGGTGTATGAGAGGCAGGGTGTATGAGAGGCAGGGGGTATGAGAGGCAGGGTGTATGAGAGGCAGGGTGTATG
>NW_013953250.1:24887-26321 GCF_001266775.1 Austrofundulus limnaeus
AGAGAGGCAGGGTCTATGAGAGGCAGGGTGTAAGAGAGGCAGGGTCTATGAGAGGCAGGGTGTAAGAGAGGCAGGGTCTATGAGACGCAGGGTCTATGAGAGGCAGGGTGTATGAGAGGCAGGGTGTATGAGAATCAGGGTTTAAGAGATTGGGACATACATATGTATGCCTCAATTGAAGATCACAAACTTTTATGTAATAAAAAGGTGACGGGGACATACATGAGCTTTATGTGACAGGAAGTAACGTGACGAGTACATGTGTACTGCAGGTAAGCTCTACATGACGGGTATGCTAGTGACCTTTACATAAGAGCGTGTGTGAGCTTTACGTGATGAGGACTGAAACGTGCTGTAAGTGAGGGAGGGGAGGGCTTGGTTCTGGACATGAGCTCTTGGCGGGTTGATGAGGGAGGCACCGTGTCTGCTGACACTCCAACTCRTTTCATCCAGAAGTTGTTTTCGTCTGATTCCTTCAGTTTTCCTGGCAGGAAGCTCAGATACTGAAGGAGACTTTCAGAATCCTGTTCTGGTTCTTCAGTGGTTCTGAGTGCAGAGCTAATCTAATCCACAGCTAAAGTTTAGATGTGTGTTCAGTGCAACATGTTCTCTCAGTGGTCCGACCTACAGTTCTGTGCTTACATGCAAAGTAGAACAAGCTGCAGATCTGATTCTAAYATTACAGCGTATCATAGGAATGTCWTACATAAATACTACTTCTCCTCAGCTCCTCCTGCTATAGAAGTGCTCCAAAACAAAAAGCAAGCAGCCGTGTGCGAGACTCTGCATAGTTGTAGTTGAATATGTGGCGAGTGGAGATGTTCTGTGGAGCGGGGGGAGCGTGACTGTGAGCACACCGAGAGGAGCGGGACAAAGTCAGACCTTGTTCTCCAGTCCTGCTCTGCTTTCTGAAAGGGCAATGAGAGCGATCCACATCAGTCTTCCACCTGGAGACAGCACACCTGCTTACAGACGACTGAAACAGACATTTAAAAACAAACTCTAATTTATTAATTATTGTATCGATAAATTATATCACTCATTTTTAAGTATTAATACTTTTAATGTGGATTTTCTTTCTCGTTTTACCTTTTCCAAATGTCTTCTCTATAAAAGAAGTGTTTTCAAAGTCACCTGTCTGTCAGGATGCAGAGATCCTCTAACAAAGAGATGTGTCACTACGTCACAAACAGCTTGTTCATTTAAAAGGACTTCGTTCACTAACTGATCCAGGTCAGGTCCAGTTGTTCCAACACAGTTAGCGCTAACGGCTAACAGTTTCAGCTGATATACTGTGCACTCATCTCATTTATCTGCAGGTGAAACAGGAATGTATACTTTAAAAAGTAAGACAGAAATTGGATACAAATTATAAAACAATGATAAAAAAAGATTTCCTTACATGTGTGTATGTATGTATATTTGTGTGTGTGT
>NW_013953250.1:27081-28550 GCF_001266775.1 Austrofundulus limnaeus
CAGTATGTTTGTATTTGTTGGTAATGTAAAATGAAAATCTATTAAAGTTTAAAAAAAAGTTTTCCTAAACAAAAATACAAACTAACAGAAATATGTAACATTAACAGAATTTAAAGGCAGAATAAATGATTTTTGTCTGTTTCAGTCCTCTGTAAACACACAGGTCAGGCAGCAGAGCGCCCCCTGCAGGTCACGCTCACACATGGCGCCAGCGTGCGTGCTCAGGACACCCCCGCTGTCTGCACACTGCACTACAGAGGAGGGGCTACAGCGACAGGAAAGCTTCAGGTCGATGTGCTTCAGACTGATAAATATGAAGAAGACACGAGACGAGTCGTTCAAACAGGTGGAGAAAGAAAAGGAATSACATTCAGATATAAGACTGTTCTGTGACAGCTCAGCGCACCTACACCAGCAAACTAAGGTGGGCAGAGAGACGCCTGCTGTCCTGCAGTAGCCTAAAGACAGGAGGGGGCGGGGCTTGTTGTCTTATACAGAGGTTTATTTACTGGGGGGGCAGGTGGAGTTCAGTGCAGGCTTTAATCTGCAGCTCAATCTTTCCACACCTGGATAGTCTGTTCTCTGAGGGGGCGGGGTTAGGGGAGGTACGAGGGGAGGGGAGGGGGGAGCAGGTCCACAGCTGGGCTAGATGTTCTGACAGCACTGCATCTTTGGTTTGTTCTCGGTGGGCTGCACCTGGATGTTGACCACGTTGTTGCTGGGAGACATGTCGCTCTCCTGGCGCTCCGACATCTGCTTCTGGGAGACGATGCGATAAATCTCTGTTGGAGGGGGGGACAAAAACCAGACATCAGTTCTTCAGTTTAAAGATGGACCCGTCAGAGGTCAGCTCAGACTTTATTCTGCTCTGAACCACTTTTCTCAGATTAAACAACTAATTATTTATCAACTTGTTTCCTGCAGTTTTCACTGAGACAGTTTTCTGCACAGCGGACCTGTGAGGAGGGGACGTGTCCCTGCGAGGAGGGGACGTGTCCCTGCGAGGAGGGGACGTGTCCCTGCGAGGAGGGGACGTGTCCCTGCGAGGAGGGACGTGTCCCTGTGAGGAGGGACGTGTCCCTGCGAGGAGGGGACGTGTCCCTGCGAGGAGGGACGTGTCCCTGTGAGGAGGGGACGTGTCCCTGTGAGGAGGGGACGCGTCCCTGCGAGGAGGGGACGTGTCCCTGCGAGGAGGGGACGTGTCCCTGCGAGGAGGGACGTGTCCCTGTGAGGAGGGACGTGTCCCTGCGAGGAGGGACGTGTCCCTGCGAGGAGGGGACGTGTCCCTGTGAGGAGGGGACGTGTCCCTGCGAGGAGGGGACGTGTCCCTGCAGACTGCCTCAGACCAACACATTTTAAGGTTAGTACTCAAAATAATGAGGTGAAATGTAGCTGACTCAGCATTTACAAACTCCCAGAATCAAAGCAGCTGCAGCAGCTGTTTCAGAGATTATAAAGTAAACATAAAT
>NW_013953250.1:29615-30860 GCF_001266775.1 Austrofundulus limnaeus
GAGTAAAACAGCCGAAACTAGTTCTCATGAGATCTGATTACTGGACAGTGTCAAGGTAGAACAGATATAAATAATTAATCCATAACAGGGACATTTATGTATTTGATGGAATATTTACTTTATTTATTTAGAATGAATGAATGACTGAAACGGCTCTCCATACTGAACTTTTATCTGTTTTAATATGTYGCAGTTGAAGCTGCAGTCATTTCAACTCAGTACCTCATAATATCAAACTAAAACCAGAATTTATACAGTTCAGTTTCCTAAAGCGGACCAGTCAGAACCWGGACTTTAACCCCATCACACCCGGCCCAGCTGAGAGGATCTGTGAAGTCCTTGATGCTGAAACTGCAGCAGCATGTTTCAGCTCAGGACTGATGAAATGTAACATTTCAGTGGTTTATTAGAATAGATTTAACAAAAATAAATAAACTCTGTTTTCACGTTGCCATGACGAGGCTGAGAGGAATGAGGTCAGATGTTTAGTTGTAGGAAAAGTATCAGGTAACATTTGAAACTGTCTCRGCTGAAACAAAGTAAAGCTTCTGACCGGCGAAGGCCCGGGCCTCGTCAGTGGGAACAGCTCGCAGGTGGCGCAGGTCACTTTTGTTGCCCACCAGCATGATGACGATGTTGCTGTCAGCGTGGTCCCTCAGCTCCTTCAGCCAGCGCTCCACGTTCTCGTAGGTTAAATGTTTGGCGATGTCGTAAACCAGCAGGGCCCCCACCGCCCCTCGATAATACCTGCAGCACAGACAGACTCACCTGTGGTCACCAGCAGACTCATCCAGGTGATACTGGACTTTTTATTTTACATGGTTTGATTGATATCAGTCCTTGTCTACAGTTTACAGCAGCAGCACGGAGTCTGTTACAGTTTCAACTCTGACTTAATGAAAAGCTAAAGACGCTGTCCAAATGGAGAAATGAAGAATGTTTACAGGAACAAAGAAAGAAAGATTTGAAGAAAACATCTGGGAGGGTTGAAGTTAAAGCTTCACCTGTATGGTGCAGCATGAGGGACAAAATTAAGACTATTGAGCAACCAGTGATTGACAGGACAGTGCTGGCAAATGAGAAGGAGACTATTCATTAGTGTTAGCATCACAGAGGCTAGCAACTAGCATAGATAAACTGGTGTTAGCATCACAGAGGCTAGCAACTAGCATAGATAAACTGGTGTTAGCATCACAGAGGCTACCAACTAGCATAGATAAACTGGTGTTAGCATCACAGAGGCTA
>NW_013953250.1:32640-35590 GCF_001266775.1 Austrofundulus limnaeus
GATGGGTCTCATAAATGAGACAGTTGTTTATGTTGTTCCACCACATCAWCTCWGTCAGTTTTATTTATAAAACACATAAAACAAGTAAAGTTGTCCAAAGTGCTTCACAGTTCAGGTAAAAGAATAAAACTATTGAGCAACACATAAATGTGGACAATAAAATCTATTTAAAATACAAAAAACACAACTTACTGCACATCCTCAACACAACAAGCTGTGATGTTCAGATGGATCAGAACCAGAACCAGAATCAGAAAAACTCCTTTTATTTATAAAAACTTTAAACTGGGCGGGGCCTGATGCAAGCCCCGCCCCCTGCCTGCTGCTATGGTAACCAGATAATTAAGTGGCAGAGTTTTATTCTTTGTGTTCTGCTTTAAAACGTGCAGTGAATGGATCGGAACCAAACAGAACCGAACCGAACAGGCGATCGTGTAACAGAACTGTCAGACCCTGGACTGGTTCCGCTCAGCTGGACTCAGCTCTCAGTCCAGATCCTGCTGGACCCTCAGAACCTGTAGACCCGAACAGAACCGGGCCAGGCTGTGTTTCTGAGGCCCGGTACCGGTCCCGCGGGCTGCTCGGTCCGGATCTCCTGATGTGATCATGTTTAGGTGTGTCCCGGCAGGCTAACCCCCGAGCTACATGCTAACCCGGACCGATTACCGGTACCGACGAACCCACGGGCCGAGCACACTCTACACGGACGGGTCAGGGAGGGTCCGTGAGCCGGTCCGGACACGGATCAAACGTGCCGACCCGTTTCAGAAGGTTCGTTTGGACCCGAACACAAAGAAAGGCTGACGGCAGTTCCGTTGGCCACACAGCTCAGCCTCCTGTCACACAGACACACAAACACACACAGACACACAAACACACACAGACACACAAACACACACACCTTTGAACAGGTAGTCGTACTCGTCGTCTCTGGTGCCCATCTTCTCTACAACACACGGCTGCTTCGGTTTTTAATGATTAAAAACACGATGTTTTACTTTCTAACGGAACCTGATGGAAACCGTCTCTTCTTCTCTGGAAGCTCGGCGGCAGCGCGGAGACAGCGCGGAGACAGCGCTGCCCCCTGGAGGCCGCAGGAGGAACTGCTTCCGGTTTCTACCTGGACCTGTGGTGCTCAGGTAAGCTGCTGCTGCCTSTCATCACATGTTTAACTGTGACAGCATCTTTGGAAAGATAACATTAATAACTTATTACAAAACAAATCTAATGCCACTCAGATGAACAGTTGTTGAAATATATRATAATATATGAATTTAAAACAGTTTAAAATGTCTTAAGAAGATGGTCATCACTGCATGTCAATATGACAAATAAACATGATAATTACTGCTATCATTAATGTTACTGTTTTGTTTGAAGAAATTGTCACTACTGTGTTATGATTTATTGAAAAATGTTGATGTATTAAAAATTATTGATGCAAAAANACAATAATTACAAATTAAAGTTTTTTTAGTATTATTATTATTATTACAGCTTTAAACAACATTCATGAGCACCACTCAAACAGAACAGGTTTTCTCAGAATCATTTCAAAGTTCCTCTCATWAAAACCACATATCTGTTGCTAAAAAGGACTTTTCATAAAACTACTTAGTTGTGAAGACGTGGACGCACACAGAGACGTGTGTTCTCAGTCAACACTCTCAGCGCTGTCTGACTGCAGCGCCTGAACTCCACCGGAGGCATTTCATCAACGTCAGGCCGGCTTTGAAACCCTCCTGTGTCAGGCCACACTCACAGGAGAACAGGAACGAGCCACAGCCCTGAAAACGGCCTGAAAGAGACCCTTAATGCCTCGACGGCTCGCTCACTTGGGGTCTCTGAGGGAAGGAAGGAGGGGGGCGGGTTGTCAACAGAGCAAGAGCATTAATAACAGAGAAATACTTTTATTTTATTGATAAATATTCATAAATCTATAAATAATTCTACTTGAGTTTTCATTTTATCTGCAACATAGTGAACAGTTTTAAACAAAGTAAGACTTTAAGATACAAAAACCTCTGAGACAAAGCGTTAAAATATTATCCAAATCTATTGTCATGAACCAAAACAATGACTTTAACTATAAATTTAACATTGTAACAACCACCAGCTCAACAAAGATGTTTTAATTTGGCTTATAGTGATGATTTAAATGTCAGGGTTAGTTGACACCAGTGCTGCCTGCATGTGTGTTTTTTATCCACGTTTTATGATCTGCTCTAAAACGTAACATAATCTTAGTCTTTAAAATCAAAACTCAAGATGAACAGATCATTTAAGTTTTATATCCTGTGGCTCCCAACCTGGGGGGCCCACTGCCTTGTCTGCTCAGAGGTTGTGAAAATATAAATAAATTGTTTAAAACAATCCCATTTGAATAAACAAACTCAACTCAGTTCATCTTTTGTACTTTTCCAAATAAAAAAGTTAGTAAGATAGTGAGATAAAYGTGTCTTTTCGTAGAGGTGTTGCATTGASTCCCTCCATTCCACTAGGGGGCACTATAGTTTCCAGAGATGGGGACTCGTGACTCTGACTTAAACTTGAGTTGCAATTAAGGCTGTGTCCAAAACAGCAGGCCGGGTCCTCTGAAGGCCGAATTCATCGGCCGCATACGTCACWGCGCCGCGACGAAGGACGTCCAAAACCGAAGACTCCTTCAATGCAGCCGACAAATACGTCCTTCCTTTCCCCCGATTTGAAGGACAGGTCTGATGGATCCTTCCCGGCCCACCGTATCCCATAATGCATTGCGGCCTGAGATTTTTTTAAGCTAGTAATGGCGGACGAAGCGAGAGAAAAGAATACGTTTTAAATAAAAATATGGCGATATAAAAATTAAAAAATGTTAGCGGTTGTAATTCTAATACTTATATCATTTATATAGACATGTTTTAAATATTATTTTTGTCATAAAAACCGTGAAATAACCATGCACCTACAG
>NW_013953250.1:35838-38407 GCF_001266775.1 Austrofundulus limnaeus
TGATAAGATACTTGTACTTTTACTCAAGTATCACTTTGAGGTACTTTATACAACACTGGCTTCATTTATATGTTTTTATGCTCTGTTGTACTATTTTGTTCCTTACTTACTTACCTGATAAGTACTATGCATGTACCTGGTACAATCAGGTAAACATGTGACATACACCAGTCTCTGTATACTGTTTGTAATTATAGGCCTGTCAGAGTCTGTTTGTTCAGACTTTATCTTCTTACAGAAGATAAGTGAATAAATTGATCCTCAGTGTTTATCAGGGAGCTGAACAACACAGATCTGATGAACAGGTTGGTGAGGCTTGGAAAGATAATATCATCACAAAAAGTCTCCAAGTGATGAGCAGTGACACCACGCTGAGGACGGTCATGTGACAAATATCTGCTGTGGCCATAAAACCAAGGTTAAAGCCTTGAAATGTTTCTGATTTTATTCATCTTTATATATCTTTATTATCTTTTAGAACAAAATGTTGCTCAGAGCTCCTCCTGCTTGAAGACAGTCAGTACCAGTAGGTAGTACCAGTAGGTAGTACCAGTAGGTAGTACCAGTAGGTAGTATCAGTAGGTAGTATCAGTAGGTAGTATCAGTAGGTAGTACCAGTAGGTAGTATCAGTAGGTAGTACCAGTAGGTAGATTGTTGTGTATTTGTTGACAGGCGTATCTCTGGATGCTGTGGAGGGTTTGGTTTTTCATCTCGTCAATCATTAGTTGTCATCAGAAAACATCCAGATGATTTAATGATCAGTTTATGTCTCAACTCTTCATTTCTTGCCTCATAATCACGTTTAAAACCAAACAAGATCCTTCTCTTTGTAAATAAAGGTTGTTTTCAGTCTTTAAACTGTCCTGTTTACAGCAAACCTGATCTGGTTTTACTGCAAAGTGCTGGAAACAATAACTCCTGAAACGTATTTATTTATTTATTTATTTATTTATTACAGGGACAGTGCAGCTTTATTAATATTTCCAATCACAGCTTCATCTTTGCACCTTGATCACAGTAAAAATCTAAAACTTAACAAGTGAAGCGATGTATTTTAATAATTAAACCCAGATTATTTTTATTTCTTTCAGACTCTTTGAGGAAAGAAAAGGAAAAAGTCCAGAAGAAGTTGAGATGAGTCGTTGCTTTTACTTCTTCATGAAATTCTTCCATTTTAAATTCTGTGAAGACAAAAGAGGAAAACTGTTCAGATGAAATAKTTTGAATATTTTTGTTCTTTGTATAATAAATACAGATTCTCACTGCAGCTGATGGGAACGAGTTAAACAACTTTCAGGAGGAAGTCAGTGTTTCACAGAAAACTGTTTTTAACCTGTTTGTTATAAACCTGCAGCTGTGTTTATTCTTTTATACCTGAATATGTGATAAAATACTACATATAACAGAATCCATCCAAAGTTAGTTCTGAATGTCCTAACCAATGAGCAGCTGGAGAAAAAGGATTTAAATTTTTTAAAGTATTTTTTCGTGTTTTTATTTTTCAGTGACTAGGTGTTCACTGAATAAATGATGAACAAGATGAAAACAAACCAGGTGAATTATTTCATTTCTCACCTGTTTTCCTTCATATCTTTAGAGGAAAACAGGAAGTAAAGAGAAGAATAAACTNTAATAAAACTTAAATGTATGTATAAATGTGACTGGTTTTTGCAAAGTCAGTCAGAATAAGCAAACTACATGAAATAACTGATTTTTGCCGTGACACCATTTAACAATACCAGTAACCCGAAGAGCTAAAATACTCCTCCTAATCCACATTTAAATGGAAGTTTTCTAACAGATATTTCCTCAGAAATATTTATATTAATTTTTTTAGCTTTTTTTTAAAATTGATCAGTTATTTCAGCCTCAGGAAATCCCTTCATTTAATGTTGGTTTTATCATGAAGCTTGAGAATTTCCCTTTTTAAATAAAGAGCTGGAAATCCAGATGACGTCACTTTAATGCTAAAGATTTCTGCTGAAAGTAGCTGAAGAAGCAGAAAATGTTTATTGGCATAACCGTTTAATGTGAGTTTAATTTGAACAGCTGACGTTTGCTGAAAGTAAGAAAATAAAGGTGAACAATTAGAAAAAAGTTTTAATTTGTTTTAATGAAGCCAAAGCAGCTGAAATTAACTGAAAAATTGTTAAAAAGTAGCAGAAAAGCTTAAATTAGTCAAATAAGGCTGAAAGAGCACTTATTGCTGAATTAAGCAACAAAAAGCTGAAATCATCACAAAAATATTAAATTAGCTGAAAATAAAAAGCTATTCGCAGCTAGTCGCTTTATGGGCAGAAAACAGCTGAAATTAGGAAGCTGCTGAAAAAAGCCTAAAAAGTTTAAATTAGCAAAAAAGTTGCTGGAAAAAACCATGTTTGCTGCATTAAGCCACAAGCAGATGAAATTATAAAAAGATGAATTTAGCTTGGAAAAAGCTGCATTAGCTGAAAAACAGTAACTAAAGAGGCAGAAAACAGCTGAAGTTAGCAGGAAACTGCTGAATTAAGCACAGAAAATGAGAAATTAAGGGAGGAGGAAAAATAATACATTTACAGAAGAAGATGC
>NW_013953250.1:38990-42937 GCF_001266775.1 Austrofundulus limnaeus
CCAGCTGCCACTGATTATAACTGATAAAAAATAAAAATGTCGATTCTGACTCAGTTTTTACACAATAAAACTTGTTAAAAATACAACATAGGTTCAGATCTGAGGTGGCGACAAAATAATGTGCGCAGCCAAGAATACAGCCGTGCATAAGTTGTGACTGCACGACTGTCTGACAGCACTGATGAAATAAAAAATTTTCTTGGTATGATAATAATAACAGTAATAAATAATAATAATAATAATAAATGTGGTCTGGGCTGCAGCTCAGTGAGGAGCAGGAACACCTTCATGGTTTTTCTTACACTTTTGCCCCAGGTGCTTTTAGGCTTCTTGGCCTTCATGTCGTCCACAGACTCGTACGTGTTGTTCTGGACCGGGGACACCTCTCCAGGGATCAGCTCGTACGTGTCATCGGTCGGCCTGGGCGGATCCTGGGGAACTTCAGAGTACATCCTGTCCCCCTGCTGTGCTGGACCCCCCCTGGGGGCTTCAGAGGACTGGTACAGCGGGTTGGTCCTCACATCTTCACCTTCCAGCTCRTCGCTCGGCTGCTCTGGCCTGGAGCTTGTCAGAGCCTCGGGGGGAGCGTGGATGGAGTAGGTCTGGCAGGTGACCCTCTTTGGTGAAGAGGAGGGTGTGATGAAGAGGACACCTAACTGGTTGCAGTGGTCGTCCTCGTCACTGGTGCTGCTGCCGAGGTAAGGCAGGGACTGGCTCCGGCTCTCCGCCTGACTCACATCAGGACTTCTAGAGTCTGACGGGTTAAAGGAGTCTGTGCTGGGGGCGGGCTTTGGGCCTGTTGGGGGTCTCTGTGGGGTGTTGGACCTGGTCTGGGTTTCTCCTGGATAAGATGTCGTGTCGGGTAAAGATCCACTCAGAGAGAACCCCAGAGGGATCCCTCGCTTTGGAACCGGAGGCAGAACCTTCAACACCAAACAGATGATCGTCAGAATAAAGACAATAAAAACACAGCATTTATTATTTATCTGTGTTTATTTTAGAAAATAACCTGATGTTTGTTATGATTTTATGTTTTTACAATTAACACCTGCTGCCATAAAAAGAGGGTGATGATGTCATTAGCTCCGCCTACATGTCTCCATCATGAACATGTGGATAAATTCTAATAAAACTAAAGGTTTGGAACAAGAAGCAGTCCTGAAGCTGGGAGGAGGAACCTCTGTAGATTAAATCCAGTAATCCAGAACATCTGGACTGGTCTGGGATCTGGGATCAGATCCACCCTCAAACTGATTTTAGTCCTGCAGAAAAGCTGTAGTTACTGAGATGTTTCCAAATTTATTTAAGATAAGATAAAACTTTAAATTCAACGTATGAAGTCCAAAAACCCAGTCTCAGTCTTTCAGATGTGTCCCTTTCAGAYGATGGATGATCTGCTGGGACTGACGAGGTCCTGACAGGAAATCAGAACCAGGGCTCAGGGTCTGGGATCTGGTCCAAAGACTCAGGACTGAACTGAGCCAGGCTTTCAGACTGCCCTGGATCAGACGGTCTATGTTAGATCACAATGATGACGTTCATATTTCTCATCGTGAGATGACTTAAAGTGCCTGTGATGTCAAATTTGTGTTATTTATTTATTTATTTTGTTTAAAAAAAACTCATTACATACAACAAAACAATCCAAATAAAATGAAAGGCAGCATATAAACACATTTTTATAAAGAGGACATTGATAAAATATTGTAAAATAAATTTCACGTCGCTGAGATGAACAGTTGTTGAGATATTTGNGGATATAGCTCGCTAGCAGCCTCGCACCGAGGACCTATCCACGTCATCATTTACCCAGAATGCTTTGTGTGCAAATAAAATGGCTTCGTCCGTGTTAAAATATATTTTTAAACTTTTAGTTAAAAAATTATAAAAACAAAACATCCTACAGTATTTTTACAGTCTTTATTTTACATTTAAAATGAATGTTTTTAAATAAAGTCTAATGTTACAACTAATTATAGATCCCTTTAAGGATTTTGAGGCAGATTTGTTCATTTTCAATAAGAAAAAAAGGGCTGAAAAAGCTAAATATCTCTAAAAATATAAATTGCTGAAATACCAAAACTCATAGCTGAATGTCTTTAAAGAAGCAGAACATTTTGATTTATAAATTGCTGAAAAAGCACAAAAATTGCAGAACTCGATGCATGTTGAAAAACGTGAGGGAGGTGTGGAATCGATGATCTTGGTGACAGTTTAAAAATATTAAAGTTGTTCAGACATTTAATCTACAGCCAAAGATGCTCAGTCCTGACTGACTGCCCCTGTTGTGAATGTGGAGGTGCCGGGGTCTTTTCTGGACAGACCTGAGCACAGTGGGTCCACTGTGGAGCTGACATGTTCACAAACACAAAGATTAGTGACCTGAAAGGCCTCGCTGTCTGAGCCTTTTCACAGCCAGGCTCTGACTTCGATAAGTATCTATAAAATGTGTTGAGAGGAAATGGATACAAAACAAAGTGATTTTAAATGAAGGGGTGTAGAGGAAGGAGGAATACGWCGGGAAGACATCTGGGTTTAATTTATGGTCCTACTGAATCCCCACTCTTTAACCCTCTAACCCCTGAAGCAGACAAGCAGCTCCCTAAAAACCTTAATCACCCCCCAGTCGGCCCGCCGGGATCCCCCGCGGGACGTCAGAGCCCGGACAGAATGAACAGTGGCCATATTATTCTGCTATAAAAACCCAATGGTGTCCTTGTAATCACCTGCCACCCCGCCCCGTCAGCCAGACTGTCGGCCAATGAGACAGTCGCTTATTCAGTGAGTGGTCCGACAGGCTGAGTTATGGAGGTGCCCCCAGTTTCAGCCCACAAACACGTCCAGATTTATCTCCTGTCCAATCAGGAGGAGTCGTCTGAAAGGCACGTTTTGTCCTCACCGCTGAAAACCTGCACCTTTCACACCACAGAGTTTGTCTTGCAACGTAAAGCAGATAAAGATTCATGTTGAAAACAAAAAAACACTTTAGGTTTGGTTTGTGAGGAAACACAGRGGGAAAAAATGACCAGTTAACAGTTTTCAGCTGATTCCCTTTCTTCTTTGGCTTTTATGAGTATAGTTTGATATAAATTTTAACTGTTGAGTTTTGAATTATTGAATTTTTTTCATTTTGTTTTTTTAAATATTGACATACATACTCATTTTCTGACACTGCATAAAAATAAACTGAGTTTAATCAGATTTTATGCATGAAATGCACGGTGTGCTCGTTAACTGAGGTCTTTTTTTTAAATTAGAGTCATTTGGAGAAAACAAGAGCGATGCATTGACTTGTTTACAGCATTGCAATGTATCCTCCCAGTATTGTATCACCAAATTCTTGCCAACACGCAGTCCAAATAACAAACATTTAGATTTATTCATTTCCTTCAAAAATATTATCTGAAATTAGCAGTCGTTTTTTTCAGACGTTTTCGCAGTTTTTTGTTTTTAGCCATGATTTTGCTACATTTTGCCGTTGTGCTGGTTGTAGCCTTTAAATGTTATTTTTAGCTTTTAGCTATGGCCTTAGCTAGATTTTATTTTGGTACGCTCAGCTGTTTGCTACAGTTTTGCTAGTTTTAACTCCTGTTTTGTTCATTTTGGCTTCTTTTCTGCTTGTTTTATCTTTAAAAAATCAACACCAGCTTCATATAAAGAACCCCCAACAGTTAGCATTCAGTAAAACGTTATATTTCCCACTGCTGACCACAGGAAAGACTCGTCTCAGCAGGACTTTTGTCTTCTTTCTGAATCGTCTCAAGCTTTATTTCCTCTGTTGCTTCAGTTACTGTTGGCAAACACACCGTTTTTAACCCCGTAACTGTCTTGGTTGGTGCGGTTTCTGCCTTTAACCGTTTCTGGGGCTTTTATTTTGAAACCTAGGATGTAAGACAACTTCCTCCAGTTCTTACCTTTAGTTTGACGCACTTACAGAAACTAAAAAT
>NW_013953250.1:42947-45299 GCF_001266775.1 Austrofundulus limnaeus
GCCTGTCAGGTGGTCTGTCAGATGTCTGTCAGGTGTCTGTCAGGTGTCTGTCAGGTGGTCTGTCAGATGTCTGTCAGGTGTCTGTCAGGTGTCTGTCAGGTGGTCTGTCAGATGTCTGTCAGGTGTCTGTCAGGTGGTCTGTCAGGTGGTCTGTCAGGTGTTTGTCAGGTGGTCTGTCAGGTGGTCTGTCAGGTGGTCTGTCAGGTGTCTGTCAGGTGGTCTGCACCTCTCACCTGGCTGCTGGTGCAGGTCAGGAACTCTCCGAACGGTTGGATGGGGCAGACCTTGTAGTGCTCGATCAGCTCCAGCAGGGAGCTGAACACCTGACTGTCTCCACCAATGACAAACTGWCCCTGGGGATTCTGGGAAATGACAAAATGACGGCACCTGTCGTGGCCCCTGGGGTTGGGGGACAATAATCAGATCAGGACCAGAACCAGAACCTGGAACAGGTTGAACAGACTGGGCTTGCCTCACCTGTAGGACAGGATGTAGCCGATGGTTTTATCACTGAGGCGGATGAGAAAACTGCCCAGACTTTTATCTTCTAACACATCTTCTGCCTCCCTGCAGCACAGAGAGGGGCAGCTGACACACAGGCAGGCAAATCAGGTTTAAAAATAACTCTGCTGTGGCTGACCCCCACAGAGACCTGCAGTCTGCTTCTAATGGCTTTATTACAGGAGTCCGCCAGAAACTCAGGCTTTTATTCTGAAAGTACAACATGTGGCTGCACTGTCACACATCTTTGTGTTTGACAAAGTGTCTCAGTTTGTTTCTGTTCTTTATGTTTCTGACTGCAATGAGCTGATGAACACTGATATGAGTCCAGAACCGGTCCAGAACCATCCCGGTGGCTCAAGCTTTAGTTTTAAACGTGTTCAAAACATTTCTTTGACACGATTCACTCCAAATATTCAGTCTCAAAAACCCGTCTGCTGGACTAGGACCACTGAGACCTGTGAGGTGGTCCAGTTTGACCTTGGTCTGGKTCCACAGAGTCAGAACCAAACCTGGGCTTTTATTTTGAAACCTAGGGTGTCAGACAACTTCCTGGAGTTCTTACCTTTAGTTTGACACACTTACAAAAAATAAAAATGTCAAAAGGAATTGAAGGAATTTTATGGGTGACTGTTAAGAGGTTAAATGTTTTCAGATGCTACTGGAGGCTATTATTTTGAAAATTGGGGTGTCAGATGACTCCTCTGGTCTTCTTACCTTTAGTTGACACCCTTATATAAATACATAAAAACAAATAAATAAATAAAGTCTTTTAAGGAATTTTATGGGTGACTGTAATGGGGTTAATCAACAAAGATGAAACAAACTTCAAGCTGCAGCAGAGTGAACAAAAATAAGTAAAATAAAATATYCAATTATAAGTTTTAGCCACATCTGGAATGATTTCTGGTCCTTAAAATAAAATCAGTAATTATTATTTTACAAGAATCCTGTAAGAGTTGGACGACATGTTGTCTTTGTGCCTCCTACAGCTGCAGTTTGCAGTCAGAGGCCCCTGGTCAGCGTCACTCCTACACTGTTTTATTTAAACCTGACTAACGGCGGTGCAACACAACCAGCGGCGTCGTGAATCCTGCTCTGGTGTCTGCCAGCCGTCTGCTTTGTGTGGGCTCGGACTCGCTGGCTGAGTCTGACGGACCAGTTTCCTGGCTSCCGGGTCCTGTCACAGCAGATTTATGCTTCCTGGACTTCAGTAATTCATGTCAGACAAAAAGTCCCCACGGGACGGCAATAAAACCTTTCTCTTTGGTAAATTGTTTTTACTTGAATCTGGTGGAAACAAAACTAGTTTGACTGCAGGGGTTCTCTCTGCGATTACATCATCGCTTCTTTTCAGCCTCTGTCCACAATTACAGAGTGCAGCGTTTTACTTTTCAACCAGAAAATTTGATTCATTACAAAACAGCCCGAAAGAGTAAAACAGCAAAAAACAGAAATAACATTTTCTACTAGATACAAAGTWAGAGCTGAACGGCTTCACTTAGCAGAAAAAGCTGAAATTTAATTGTTAAAGGTAAACAAAGAATATTGCGTAAAAACTGAACACTAGCCAAGAGCTAAAAGTTGCAAAACACTAAAGTTCAAACTGCTGGCTAAATGCTAAAATTAGCAAAACTCTAGCTATAAATCAAAAAAAGCAAACCTGTGAAATCAATAAATCTCCAGCTGTAAAACACGAGCTRAAAGTTTAAAGCTGCAAAACTAAATGTAGCAAAATGCTGTCCAAAACCTGAAACTAACACAGCCCTTGAAAAAATATTCAAATTATCAGCTACACAGGGGTGCCAGCAGGGGTGGCCAGGGGGGCCATGCCCCCCCTGAGAATAAGCC
>NW_013953250.1:45321-46316 GCF_001266775.1 Austrofundulus limnaeus
GGCCTCACCTGGCCTCACCTGGACTCACCTGGACTCACCTGGACTCACTGTCAGCAGCAGCAGTGCTGGAGCAGCAGCTCCATGCTGGGCCCTCTCACATCTGAGTCCACAGGAAGCAGCTCAGCCTCATTTGACTGTTTCCGTCAGGCGTGGCTCTGAGGTGAAAGCTGCCATTGTTCCAGTTTATCTGTGGCCAGTTTTATTTTAATACACCTGTAGGCTTWATGTTTTTACATCTCACTTCCTGCTCAGAGGAGACAGCAGAGAGTCTGAGGGACAGAGGACAACACGTCCTGTAAGAGTTTATTGTTGGACGGTTCAGACAGCTCCCAGTTAAAAACACTCCAAACTCAAGTTTCTGACATAAAATCCAACAAAATCATCAAATCTGAAATTAAATCAAAATGTCAGTTCAGTCATTTCAAGTCCAACTTTCTGTGACAATTTAAAACTTTTGCTTTATTTGATTAATTTCCCCTCTTTGTTCTTTTTATTTATTTTCACAGAACACTGGTTCTGATCCAGTCACGTCTTTTTATTTAGATTTTTATCTGGACTTTTTCAAAAATACAAATCAAAAACCTGAGAATTATAGGCAAACAGTGTTGCTTTAATATTTGGCTGATTAAATATTTCTGCACGTTTCTGAAACTTTAATAATTCTCCTTAAAATCAGACAAATCAAACGTCAACATTTAACCTGTCAAAGAATGTGAACCTGAGATATTTTCAATCTGAAGTCAGAGCAGCAGGTTTGTTTCTGTCAGAGACGTGTGTGAGGACGATCAATCAGCTGCAGACTGAACKGATCAGGATCAAATAAACTTTTGATTTATTGAACCTGAATGAGTTTCTGAGCTGCTGCAGCTTCATGTTTCTCTCTGCCAKCAAGAAAGTTAATAAATGTATGATTATGAATGAAACAAATGAAAGTACCTGTGTTAAGTTTACTGCAGCATCAGCTTCAGTGTTAACAAGTTTGTGAAAAACAAACT
>NW_013953250.1:46737-50785 GCF_001266775.1 Austrofundulus limnaeus
AAATAAATTTTTTTTTTAACAAATAAATTTATTTCATTTCACCTATAAAATACTCACATTAAGTGTTTTCTTATGTAGGTAAAAGTCTGTTTAACAACCTGTTAAAATACACCAGAATGCAGGAAATTGTATTTATTTCTGTTAAAATTTTCTGGGGCAGGACCCCCAGACCTCCCACCAGTGGGTCCCCCCAACATTACAAATACTTACTCTTGTTTTTTGTCTCTGAATGTCATAAAATCAGTGATATTATCTGTGAAAATACAAACTGAACATCTGTTGGCAAATACATAGCTTCATAGTTTTCAATTTGTCATTTTTACCAAAAAAAAATCATTTATTTTTTTGTTATGGTTATTAGTTTTGGTGTGCCACCCCTGGTTTTTCATTGGCCCCCCCTGAAAGAATTTTCTGCAGGCGCCACTGCAGCTACAAAACAAAAGCAGAGAAMGKTTARATAAAAGCTAAATGTTTCAAAAGGCTAGCRAAAAGCTAAAGGCAACAAAATGCTGACTAAGTTTAAATTAACAAAGCCTGTTTTGAAATGAGCAGCTAAAAACCAAAGGTAGCAAGAGGCYAAGCACAGAAGAACGGTCGTTAATCCTTCTGCTGTCAAAATGACCCTTGAGGCCTCGGGGGGATTAAATATTTACAGAATTTACAGAAAATAATAAGGAAAGAACTGAAAATGATGCTCTTCAAATTTGTTTAACTTCATATTTTTCACATAAAATCGTCAGTGAGAAGCAGCAGGACGAGCTGCAGGTGGTTCAGCTCATCGTGTGAAAGTTCAAGTCCTCAGCTTTCCAGAAACACAAAGAATGAAGGCATTTAAGAGCGGCGACAATGAGACATTCAGTCGACAAGAAACCACGGCTTTAAAGACAAAAAAAGACCTAGAGGTCTCATAAATTACATTTTAGAGATGCAACTCTCACACCCACTTCCACCAGTAACAATCACCACTTCCTGAAGGACAACCACCACACGCACCAGTAACACACTGGGTTGGTCAAAAAAAGAACGGATGTTTGTGTCRTCTCCCATCAGCCTCTTCCACTCATGTAACAAGTGGTTTTCACTGGAAAAACCCTCAYAGATTTACACCAAAACAATGCAACATGAATTTACTTTATTGTTTGTCAAAATGCAACCAAACATGGACAAACAGCAGAAACATCCAGAGAGGCCATTCTTCAGCTGCTCTAACGCAACATTTACACTCTGGTTTGGATTTAAAAATAAAGAAGAAMAGACGGTTGCCAGAAAAAAAAATTCATTTCTCAGTTTACATGTTTGCTCCTTCACACATCTTGGATAAATGGATAAAGTTACTAAGTACAAATACTTTGTTACTGTACTTAAGTAGAAATTTTGGTTATCTGTCCTTTACTTTAGTAATTATTTTTCAGCGTACTTTTTTACTTTTACTCATTACATTTTTACACAATTATCTGTACTTTCTACTCACTACATTTCTTAAAAAGGTAAGAAGTATAAAGTTGTTACTCCTGTTTTATTCTGAGTTATTACNAACAGGACACTTTTCTGCTGTGAGGTGGGTTTGTCACCTACTGTCAGAAAATAATCAAAGACTGAACGAACCCATCAGTTTTACTGAGACCTGCTGGTAGTAGCTGAGAGTCATMCCTGAGWGTCCATCTTTCCTCTTTGAGTGGATCTATGAGTGTTTTAGGTTCAAATATCAGGTCTTCTGTCATGTGACCCGTTGTTGCTTCGTCATGACACTTCCACCTCCGTGCTTCACAGCTGAGGTTCTTCTTCAGATCCTCTGCACATCATTCAGACTCAGTTAAAGATGGCCACCACAGCTGATCAACATTAGCCATGTTAAATGGTGATAACTTGAGCTAAACTGTGATGTTTTATCTTCCAGTTCTCCCAGCATGTTCTGTGAGCTGGACTACATGTTGAGCTGTCAGACTGCAGCAGCTGCAGGTTTCCTGTCACTCAGACAACTGCTCTGCTTTTTAAAGAGCGGCTCTATGTTTAGCTGCAGCTCTCAGCACAACATGCTGTTTAAGAAGCAAACAGTGTGAGCTCTTCTGCACACTTCACCATGTTTATGAGCTTCATGTGCTGCAGACYGTCAGCTTGGTGCAGAAAACAGACTCAGCTTAAAATAGCAGCAGGAATGTGAGACGCAGTGTGATGACAGCCGGCTGCAGGTCTCAGAGTCAAAGCTTTGAGAGTTCATGTGAGTTTTTATCAAACAGAACTTCTCTTCTTACTGCTGGGATTAAAAGACTCATTTTTGTTTTTACAGTTTGAGGTCGCTGCATGCAGCGCCCCCTTCTGGTCCTCTCTGCACTTTGTGTTAAATATCAGGATCAGAGGAGGGCAGTGTCTGCTGAACCAGAACCTCAACACATTTTATACTATTTTACTTTTAAAGTATAACCTTTAGGACTTATTAATGTTGATCTTAAAATAATCTGTAAGGCCCTCTCTAAGAGATTGGAGAAGATAACGCCTTTCATAATTCATTCTGACCAAACAGGTTTTATAAAGGGAAGGCACTCATCNGATTTTTAAAATATTGTTGTTTGGCTTTGCGTAATTCAGCAACACATTTATTTCGGTAACTGCTATATTCGGTGTTCTGCTTGAACAAAAGTTTCAGTGAGTTGGCGATAATAAAACCTGAGTTTGGCACACGCCCACTTTAAAACCAGTCACRTCCAATAATAATCAGCCAAACCTGCAGTTTCTCCTCAGCTGATGTGAACGATTACCRTCCATCGCTGCCAAGCAGGTCTGTAATTGTTCATCTACGAAGCCCTGAGGATGTGACTGATTGGACGTCATTAAGCTGCTGCATGTGCGTCAACCAACAGCAGCCTCAAACCTACACTTTCCTCTCAGATGTGAGGCTAATGGTTCGGAACGTCCAGGTAGCAATTTAGGGCCTGTTAAGATTTAAACGCTTCCTATCGTAATCTGAAAGTATACATGCACCAAGTCAGAGACCAACACTCCACCTCAGCCACCTCAGTCCATGTCGGTGCACTGAGACATGGAGACATGTCAACATGGGGCCAATTGTTTTCACCTTTTCAGTTGAATCACTTGGAAATYACAAAATGGAAGTGGAAGTGTTAACGAAGCCATGTCCAGCTTCCATTGGAAGGAACTTTGGGCGATTTGAAACTCATGAATGATTGATATTTGACATCATGCCTGTTATCCCTTTAACTCTAAATCCTTCTTGTTAAAGCCCTGTCACACTATAAACTTTTAGACAACTTATGAAATGTTTTTATGTCTAAAATACTAATAAAAATTACAGATTTGATTGTTAGCAGTACAGTATATACATGCCTAAAAGAGGCTTCCCGTTGGTTTTTGTTTTTCCATCTTTAATGTCATGTCTTTAAAATTTTCACAAGTTGGATTTATTTTGCATAACACAATGAAATTACTTTGGATACCTCAAGAATCATACATGCTAACAACTTGGGATCATCTCTGGCCAGTTTGGTGACCAAAAACTGGATATTTGAAAAATAATTTTTAARTAAGTACAAATACTGTAAGTTTGATGTCTGAAAGTTACATCAGTTTCATCACTGAAAAAACTGTAAAGCTCCTATAAAATTCAAGTTCTCTATGATAACGTGCAAAGTGTAAAGGTTTCTGTGGATTATCAGTCAGTTGTTCAAACCCCCCAAAAAGTTTGKTTTTTTTTTTAGTTTAAAGTTTGTTCATTTAAAAACAACACAAATTCAACATACAACAAAACACAAATCACAAATTAAATTAAATGAAAGGTAGCAGAAGAAGAAAGAATCTTATAATCTCTGCCAGTTTTTTTTTTTTACAAACAAACAAATTCAAAGAAAATATTCTTCAGTTTACAATAAACATAAATAACAATTTCCTATTTAAAAACATGCAAATTTTACATCCAATAAATACAATATCAAAATAAAATGCAAAGGCAGCAGAAAGAAGAAAACAATCCTACATCTGCACCTTTTTTAACAAGAAAACATTAAATAAACAAATTAACCCTTAAGTAATGAAA
>NW_013953250.1:50943-52424 GCF_001266775.1 Austrofundulus limnaeus
ATATTATTCTTTTTCATATTTCTTCATTAAATCAATTTTAATCATTTTCTTAAACAGAAACATTGATCTGGAGTTTTTAACAGCGCTTTCCAGTTTTTTCCATAATCTTATTCCTTGAATTGACGCACATCGTTCTTTCAAACTGGTTCAAACTTTAGGCTTCACAAACACCTCAATCCCATTAAGATTATAACTGCTCTCTGTTTTAACAAAACCTGACTGGATGTTTACAGGTAATGTGTTCTTATGAGCCTTATACATGACCTGCAAAATATTACCGATTCATAAAATTTCAATAACTTCAWCTGAGAAAAACAATGCATTTGTTGGGTGACTATGACGTTTTCTGGTTATAATTCTTACAGCTCTTTTCTGTAAAAGAAGGTTAAACATGAAACTGAACTCTTGAACGTGTTAACATGAAAAAAACACTAAAACCAAACCTCTGTCCTTTTAGGAACCTGCTGTAATGTAAAGTGTGTCGATCTGGCTTTGGGCCCTCTGGCAGGTTCAGACAAGCTTGTCAGTTAACAATCAGTGCTTTGCCGTGTTTCAGCCATAATCAGAGCAATTAGGTGATTTTCAGGCAGATTGTGAGAGCAGATTTCATGCAGTGCCGTGGTGCCTGAAGAGTTCCCACAGTTTGTRTTTAAAACTTTCAACATGGACGTCTGCAGACCAGAAAACTGACTGCAGGCCTCCAAACACAGATCATCCAGATAACTCCCTGCAACACGTGAAAAACTCAAACCCTGAAGTCAGCACGAGAAAAAACAGTTTATCTTTCTTACCCTGCAAACTTAGTAGTTCTTTTTGTCCCTGGAATTTGTTGTTTGTTTTGAAAACCACAAATAAATAAAAGAGGCGCTGGTTATCTCCATAAATTTAAGTTTAAAACAACATGTGAACAATGTTCAAAGTCTGATGAACTGTGTAGAATTTTACAGCGTTTCACAAGACTTTTATTGGAGAACTTTACAGCTTTGAAGGGAACAAAACAAACACGGATGTTTCTACGTGAAGAAACCAAAAATGCTTGTTTTTAACATGAAAAATTAAGTTAACATTGTTTTTGCGAAGGAGAAGGACTGAGCTAATTGCTAAACGATAAAGCAGTAAAATATAACTAGCATTCCTTTCATGCTATAGTTCTGAACAGAGATCAGCACTTAAATATATGGAAATAACTCTCAGCTACTACCACACCAAGATTTAGTTCATTATGTGTAAAATGAACAGAGTTGTAAACATTTATCCATTGTTTAAACCTGCTTAGTACTTTCAGGACCACGGGGGTCACTGGTGTTCAAATCCAACAGCCACTGTGCGAGGGGCGGGGTTCACCCTGGACAGGTCCGTCCGTCACAGGTAACCATTTATGTGTTTGCTAAATTACCGTATTTATTCAAGTATAATACGTATAATTTAATCCATAAAATTATCCATAAAGTTGGGGGGTAGTATTATACTCGGATAAATAT
>NW_013953250.1:53852-55871 GCF_001266775.1 Austrofundulus limnaeus
CGTATTATACATGAGATTGTATTATACATGAGATCGTATTATACAGTACATGAAGAAATACGGTAGCTTCTTTTGTCGGACTGGATTGGTTTTCAGCGACATAAAGCTTTCAGAGCTCCTTGGCAGCTTTTGCTCTGCAGCCACAAACACACCCACTGGTGTGTGTGTGTGTGTGTGTGTGTGTGTGTGTGTGTCCCTAAAATATTCTGTTCACCCACCAGCAGGTGAACCACAAGAGTAAAAAATACTGAAGTCTATGAAATTAGGGGTAGCACTGTCCATAGGGAATAGATTTTAAATGTTTTCTAAGCTAAAATAATTGGGATTGAATTAAAGGTGATTTCATTAAACACGCATATGGCACACATATTTTTGTTAAAGGCTTATTTGAACATAAAAGTTATAAACTACACAAAAATAAGGAAAAAAATCAACACTTCAATGAAAATCCAAAGTGTATTTTCTTGACTGAAACCTGATTTATTCCTCCACTGTCACATCTCACAGAGTATTGTTTGAAGGGAAATGAGGGAACTTGTGTCTCCTGCTGACACCCTGTGTGGCTACAGTCAGAACCCTGCCTTGTAAACCAACATGGTTTGTTTTGTGTGAGTGGTCAGAACTTTGTGGGGGTGTTGGTTTATGTGGATTATCWTATGCATCTGCGTTTCACTAAAACTGGTCCACTCCCAGCAGCTGGCTGTAAAATTAACAAGATGTACAACTTGGAGAAGCAGCTTGTCGGGTCCCATTGAGCATGCGGATGTGTAACTCATGTTCATGTCTTCTTTGCCTCTCAATAATATCAAGTGAAAACAAACTGTCTGTACATCTATCACTGTTCTTAATATGCTTAACTCTGTGCAACAAATGCTACAGTGGGAGTGCTGTGAGACAACAGAGAGAGAAATTCTGATGATTTATCTCCTACGTATAAACACTCTGTTGAAAAAAGACGAGAAAGACAGTCACTGATCCGCTGTATCACATCTTGTTGAAGTATAAACCAAGGTTTAGTCAGAAAAATACAGAGCCTGTCCGGTGACATGGAATCAAAATAAAATATTATTTGGCCATGAGATAATAACGTGTGTCCACGTGATAATTAATGTGGCCAGCAATGGGCTAATTCTGAGCAGCCTTGTTGTGACAGACAGACATGATTGGAGTCAGATTATACATATAGCCTGCATTGTTTTGTCTTTAACTGTTTGAATATACACACATTATTATTATTTCGTGTATGCCAATATAAATGGATGATTTTCGTATTAGGCTATTAATGAAATGCAATGAATGGTTGTGTGTCAGTAAACAGATTTTTTTACTGTGTTTCTGAACGCAGCATAACTCTGACTCCTCCCACAGCTGAGGCGCTGAGGGACAGGAACCTGTTTTGAAAGTTGAGCTTCAAAGAAAATACTGCTTTTTTGACAAATGGACAACTGCAGTTGTCACCCGGGACTTATAGCTGCAGCACATAAAGCTAAGAAATAGCTACTTCATGCCTAACATAAGGTGCTGACATAGCAACATCATTCATTCTATAAAAACAAAAATAAATTAGGTTAATTCAGACTTGTAAATGAAAACGATGAACAGTCTGCACGGAAATGACAACAATAATTAGCTATGTGGTGGCCACGACATAGTTATCGCGTACGCACACGTTAATTATCTTGTGCGCACGCTTTGATTATCTTGTGCGCACGCGTTAATTATCTTGTGCGCAAGCATTAATTATCTTGTGCGCATGCATTATCTTGTGCGCACGTGTTAATTATCTTGTACGCACGCGTTAAATAATTTTGTGCGCAAGCATTAATTATCTTGTGCGCATGCGTTATCTTGTGCGCACGTGTTAATTATCTTGTACGCACGTGTTAATTATCTTGTGCGCATGTGTTAATTATCTTGTGCGCAGACGTTAATTATCTTGTGCGCACGCGCTAATTATCTTGTGCGCACACGTTAATTATCTTATGCGCTCACGTTAATTATGTTGTGCGCACGTGTTAA
>NW_013953250.1:55916-57474 GCF_001266775.1 Austrofundulus limnaeus
CACATGAGATCATATTATACATGAGATCATATTACACATGAGATCATATTATACATGAGATCATATTATACATGAATAAATACGGTAGCTTAGTCGTGGCGCTATCTTGAATTGAGATATCAGTTTTCAGTACATACGATTATTACTATATGAGAGATTTGTTAAAACTCATCCAGTTGTTCATGAGATATTTTYCTGATAGACAACATTTTTAAGTTTGTTACGTCTGTTACTGTTCCAATACCTGAACCATTCTGTTCCAATTCTCATCCATGTGTTTAGTATGACGTAGGGAGGATGTCTCGGTTTTTAACCAGASTTTATTCATAAACCCAGCAGTTGTCAAACATGCTCGATTTTGCAATTCTGTTGATTTGTAACTTATAATTAAAATGAAAATAACACAGTGACACAATCCGTTGTGTGATGTTAATTAAACACCCAGCACAGACTGAAGTGCTTATTAAAACTGGAGATTAAACAAAGAACACAACAGTCAAACATTAAAAACAACAAACTGTTTTTAATTAGTTGTCATGTTGATTAAAGAGTTACAAGATGCCTCTTTAAGAGGCGTTTGTAACACATGGAAAGATCTGAAAAAATGTGACTGAAAACAAAGAAGAAGAAGACAACTGTCATCAATTCATCCTTCTTTCTTCATGTGTGTAATTATCCACTTCCTCCTATTTTTATTCTTCTGTGAATGGGTTTTTTATTTTGTTTCCAACTCATGACCCTTTATCTTTGTTTTATGGGTAGTTAGTTAGTTATTTTGTTAGTTTTTGGACATGGTTTCTAGTTGTTTTATTAGTAGTTTCACTAATAGAGAAACACATTTCTCATCTAGCCGAGGGTTCTGCAGCCTTCATGAACAAAAGAGACATTTCTGCTCCTCGGCTCACTAATAAAATGTGTCCAGAGCCACAAAAAAGCTACAAGTGTGATTATCAACTGCTGGTCCGTGGACCTTTTCGAGGCCTTTTCGGGAACCTTTATGGCCAATGGAGGTGATGTCATAAAATTTAAAAAGATATTGTCATTTTGATTACTTATTACTAGTTTTACACATCAGGACAAAGGAAAAGGCCGTATTCATGTAAACAAGAAAAATACTGTAGTTTACACCAAATTTTATAAAAACTACTACAACTGAAATATTCAGGCATATTTTTTTCTACTTCTTCTAATAACGTAGTCTTTAAATTCTTTAAAGGTAATTCTGATGGGTTCGAGAGAAAGATCGTAGAAAAAAAATTAAAATATTTAGGTAAACATCAGGCTAGCATGAGCTAACGTTTTACCTTTTTTACTTTTATAGTAATTGATTTCTGTTGTTTGAAAATAAAAAATAATAATAATTTCTATTACGTTTGGTCACATTTTCAAAGAGCCAATATGGAGGGACCAAAGAGCCACATGCGGCCCCAGAGCCACAGGTTGCAGACCCCTGCATTAGCCTTTTTGGCCCAGTTTCTGGAATCCTGAAATGCTTTGTTCTGATCGAATCGTTTGCTGTGACCAAGGTTTTTTTTACAAGTTAACTACACAACAGTAG
>NW_013953250.1:62099-63335 GCF_001266775.1 Austrofundulus limnaeus
CATTATAACATGATATAAAACTCAAAAAGTTGATTTTACATGATGTTGCTCCTTTAAATGTTCTTTTAAAAATTAAAAAAGCATCACAATCTGTGACACGTTCTGGTAGTTTTCCTCTAACTGACGTCACCTCTCACCCAAACTCTGTTGTCTGTCCTGCTTCAGCAGTCCCTCTGAGATCTGCTGTTTACTCTGGTTTTACTTCTGAACATTGTGCAGATGATGAAACAACAAACCAACAAAAGGTTTAACACAGAAACACAAAGGTTTAATATTAGTTAATTGTTTCACGGTGAGATGTTTGTGAGGCTACAAAAACTCCCATCAGTCTGGAACTGGTTGTTCAGGCAGCAGACTGAAGAGGCTCATCGTTTGTCGTTTGAAGAGATTTTTAGCAACATTCCCCGTCAGTCTCCCGGGCTGCCGCTCGCCACATTACTGCCTGATGTCCAAATAAACAAGGCCTCCTGGACTCGGTGCTGCCAAGCCCAGGCCCGGACAAACCGCCCACCTCTGGCGCTCTTAAAATAGAGACTGTCCATTTTTGACTTCACTTACAAGAAGCCCTTTTCAGACTGAAACAAAGGCACGTTTGGGTCCGAGCTGACGTCTGGACTTCAGCAACATGTCAACGGAAATTATATTTGCTCTGGAAAACACAAACTGACAAACTGACGCAAGCAAAGACGGAACCGTCTTTCTGGACCGAGGGGTTCTGGAGGACGTTCAGAGAAACTGTTTGCATCTTTCTTTCCCTGGTGTGTGTTATTCAGGGTAAAACACACAGGAGGCACAGGCRGCAAGGCTTGGATCCAGCATGTTACAGAAACGTTAAAAACAAGAAATATTAAGGATAAACCAAAACGTGTCACTCGCTGTGTTTTATGTGTAACAGTTTTAACCAATAATCATACGTGACCCGTCACATCGAAACAAGGATTGAGTCCAAAAGTTGTATATGGAGAAAAAGGCAAATATAGTGTTTTGACTAAAATGTTAACAAAAATTGCATTTTGTCAAAATATAATGAATAAAAGCCTTATTAATGTGTCATTTGAATGAACTGCCTGAAATATAATCATAAAACTAAATTTTGAAGCACTTTTTTGAGCAGTAGCAACAAAAAAACTGATTTTGAGGAAAAAAACCTTAAAATGTTGTGATTTTCCCTGTGAGTTAGTAAAGTTTAGTTTCTTTTCAGCTGGTAAATCCCAATATTCAAATATAATATGAGGT
>NW_013953250.1:63509-65502 GCF_001266775.1 Austrofundulus limnaeus
TGTATTATTGTAACCAACAAGACAAATTAAGTCATATATATGGATTTAATTATGATATCAGAATGATCCAGGTATCAAAATGTAGTAATTAGGTCATTTTGACCAAATTTGACTTAATCCTCATTTCCATATGATGGCTCACAAATATTAAGGATAAACCAAAATGTAAGTCACTCGTTGTGTTTTATGTGTAAAAGTTTTAACTAATAATCATATTTCTGTGATCAAAAATGTCAGTTTTAGTCAAATATCCAATATTGTGGGATCTGTTGACAACAGAACTATAACTCTACAACCACCCATAATTTAAGTTAAATACCTTTACAACTAAATGAGTTAGAGACAGTTTGTGATCAGCTGCGGCAGCCATCTTGGCTCTAAAAGTTATTTATAGTTTTAGATCCACACTTATGATTTTTCTCTAAAAGTTTCATTAAAATCCATCCAGAGATTCCTAAAAATATTTTGCAAACAGACAAACACACAGGCCCACCTTTTATCAGCTGCAGAGAAACATTTCAAATGTTAAAGGATGAACAACACAGAAATAAAACTTCAACGTGTAGATTAATTACTTCAGTATCTGTTGAGCTTTGTGAGTACATTTTAAAACTGAAGGTAGAAATTTTTAACCTTTGGAGCTGCTGCTCTGTCAGCAGGTGGGACTGACCAATCAAACCTGTCCACTGTGGAGTGGACGGTCCAGACTTCAGCCCGCCTCAGGCAAACCGTCCTCCTGCTGTCCCTTCGTCGGCTCCGATTTGAATTTCAAATGTAAAGACAGAACTTTACATTTTAGACAAATTATTAGATTTAAATAAAACCAGACGTTTAAAACAGAAACACAAGATGAAGGTTAGAAAACTTGTGAATGTTGAGTCAAAATTCACATTATTTTACTGCTCATGATTTATTCTGAAGGTTTTTACAATTAAATTACTTCAGCAAACATTGATTTATTTTAGCCTTTGATGCATCAAAATGTTTGGCTCTTTTAGGGGATGTGTGCTGGGATGTTTGACTTTAGGAAATTTTAAAATATTTTCCTTTAGTTGCAAACACTTTACACATAAAATATAAGTTTTCTTTGAAACGTTCTCAGAAAATAGCTTTCAGCTGGTCTTTTGCTGCTTTTAGGGGTTTTTCCTCCGTTTAGCTCTTTTTCTGTTACTTTTAGCCTTTAGTTGGTCTTTTGCTACTTTCATGTTTTAGCTACTAATCTGCAACTTTCAGATAGTCTTTAGCTACTTTTAGCTTTAAGCTGGCTCTTGCTACTTTCAGAATATAGTTACTGTTTTGTTTTGGCTCACTTTTGCTAAACTATCTTTTAGCTGATTATTTGCTAATTCTAGTTCTGTTACTTTTAGTTTCTCTTTTGCTACTTTTACCTTTTAGSTGATCTTCTACTTTTAGATTCTAGCTACTGTTTGGCTACTTTCAGATAGTTTTGCCATTTTTGACTTTAAGCTATTGTTTTGCTTATTTTAGATTTTACAGTTCACTTACTTTTTAGCTACTTTTAGCATTATGCTGGCTTTTTGCTACTTTTAAATCTTACCTACTGTTTCATCACTTTTAGCTCTTCCTTTAATACTTTCTATCCATTAGCTAGCCTTTTGCTACTTTTATCTTTTAGCTACTGTTCTTTTACTTTTAGCTTGCCCTTTTGCTTTATTATCCTTTAGCTAGCCTTTTGCTACTTTTATCTTTTAGCTACTTTTACTTTTAGCTTGCCCTTTTGCTTTTTTATTCTTTAGCTAGCCTTTTGCTACTTTTATCTTTTAGCTACTGTTCTTTTACTTTTAGCTTGCCCTTTTGCTTTTTTATCCTTTAGCTAGCCTTTTGCTACTTTTATCTTTTAGCTACTTTTACTTTTAGCTTGCCCTTTTGCTTTTTTATTCTTTAGCTAGCCTTTTGCCACTATTATCTTTTAGCTACTTTTACTTTTAGCTTGCCCTTTTGCTTTTTTATTCTTTAGCTAGCCTTTTGCCAC
>NW_013953250.1:69383-71045 GCF_001266775.1 Austrofundulus limnaeus
AAGATAAGATAAAACTTTATTGATTCCACAGTGGAGAAATTTTCACATTACAGCAGCTTAATACAGGAGAGGCTGAGAAGAATAATGAAAGATAAACAAAAACAACCCCACAATATACACATGTGATATTTAGTAATGCACATATACACATATACATAAACACAAATGCATATTTATTTACATATATACATTTTATTTTATACATTTATGGTAATGTCTTCAACCAGAGGTGTCCAATCCTGGTTCTTGAGGATGTTTTATTATAGTATGTTATTATTATCTGTGCCGAGCGTTACTGCTCACGTATGCAGCCTAGTTCTGGCCCACATACACTAACTCTGTCAACATTTACTGACAAAAGCTTGGTTTTAAATATTATCTGATAAAATATTCTTATAGTAATACAAATTCCTTTTTCCAAACTATGTTTTATGTAGCATTTAGAACAGGGGTCTGCAACCTTTATGATCAAAAGAGTCATTTGTGCTCCTTGTCTCACTGATAAAATGTGTCCAGAGCCACAAAACAAGCTACAACTGTAATTATCAACTGGTGGTCCGTGGGCCTTTTCGAGGCCTTTTCGAGAACCTTTATGGCCAGTGGAGGTGACATTATAAACCAAATATATAGTGAATTTTATTATTTATTGTTATTTTTACACTTCGGGACAAATGAAAAGACCTGATTCATGTAAACAAGAAAAATATAGTTTATAGTTTTTACCAAATTTCATAAAAACTGTACAACTGAAATATTCAGGCATATTTTCTTCTAAGTCTTATTATGTAGTCTTTAAAATCTTTAAAGGTAATTCTGATGGATTTGAGAGAAAATTCATAGAAAGACGTTGGATTATTAACAGGCTAGCATGAGCTTTTACTTTTTGTATTAATAATATTTTTCACATATTTGCAAACAAATTGATTTCTTTAGTGGTTATAAATACAAACCAAAAAAAATTATTCTGTTACATTTTCAAAGACCCACTGCAGAGGGACCAAGGAGCCACATGTGGCCCCAGAGCCACAGGTTGCAGACCCCTGGTTTAGAACATACATGTCCAAACAAATAAAGAAAGATTTGATTTGATTTGGGAAAACACAATCAGTTTTGTTTTACTCAACTGTTTTGATTTTTTCTTAGTGATACATTTAATCACAATCCAGCAAATTAGTAAAAAAAAATACAAAAAAGAGAAAAAAAATCAAATTATTTGACTTTAAAAATAGAGAATACAGTATTCAACTTGACTACTGTTGAAAAAGGACTGCATTAAGCACAGTGACAAAAAGAAAAATGATAAAACTAATTTACATTTAAAATATTACCTTTTGGGACCAGATAAAATATTAATGAGGGCCTTAAGTTTGACAGGTGAGTTGTAAACTTCAGCTGGTTTCTTTTAACAAACTCATGTTTCTACACCTGATGTAGTGAAATTATATAAAGTAAAGTCAGAGTTTTGTTTAAATCAAACTGAGATAAATTCTACACCTTTTTGTCACCCCAACTACACTGTAAAAAATAACTTGTAAGATTTACTAGAGAAAACCCTGTAAACAACTTGCACTAACATTGGTTAAGTAAATTTAAATGCTACAAATTCATGTAATATTTACTCATCATTATCTAGTGAAAGTTATCAAGAATATAGTTAAAGAT
>NW_013953250.1:72110-73638 GCF_001266775.1 Austrofundulus limnaeus
GTGTAGTTTTGAATATTTGGGGTTTTATTTTTGTGTGTGTTTACTAAACTCAGAAAAAAAAAAATTTTTATTGTTACAAAGCATCTGTTTTATTACAAATCATTATCCCAGGTTATGTCCCAGGACACAAATGAACTGTTTTCTATTCTTACAGTTTGTATTTTATTTTTGACCACATGTCTCTTTGTTCTCAGTGTTCGGTCCTGATTGGTCCAGTTGGTCTGCAGCCACTGCACCACAGGGACGGTATTATTACCCACTGGGGGTGTCACTCACAGGGGTTGATTTAACATCAGGTCATCCACACCCCTGCAGCTCTCRGTCTGAAGCTCTCTGACGGCTCTTATCATCCAGGAAACCCGCCTGGACGATTGACAACTCAATGAGGCGACCAGCGTCGAGCTTTTTACTCACAGCGTTTCATGGCTTCAGTCTTTGTACAACGAACCAGCAAATAAACCCTCATCTGACCCCGAACACCCCCTGAAACTCACGTTGTCTCTTTTCTCATGTGGGCCAGCCCTCCCTGTCTGAACACAGTTAAATTAAAAGCTCCTCTTATTACTGTGAAATAAAGAGACATTTAGAAAAAACTCAATTTGATTTTCAGAAACATATCACAAATTCACAAAGTTTCACTATTTCTGTTAGTTAATAAAATTGAAAACCTAYTATTGCTTCAGTTGTAAATTAAAGGCCTGCTGTCTTCATACCAGAGTTTTACACTGAGCTGATTTTATTTTTGAAAATGACATTTGTGGTTGTTTTGGTCAAACCTTATGAAACAATAATAATTGTAATATTTTGAGACACCACACTCAATGTGTTGTGAGAGACTCTCAGCTTCTACTACACCAAATTTTAGCACTGTTCTGTAAAACTGATCAGGTTTGTTGTTGGTTGTGGTTAACATTTTGGGTTGATGACTCAATTCAGTTGCAGCCTAAGTAGACTGCGTCCCACAGAGGCTACACCCTTCACAGTCCATGAAGGTTGGATATAAAAGCTGTGAAATGATGGTCTAGTCTTTGGATAATATGTTTGTGTGACCACGCACTGCCCCGTTAGCATGAAGTTATGCTTTGTATAACAGTATTCTCYTCTTTCATGTAAGGTATTTCACAAAATTCAATGTATTAATAAAAACGTTGCTGATAATAAATAAAAAGCATGAATAATTRGGGTTTCCATTATCAGTACTTGTCATTGTGTTTTAAAAAATAGCTTAATCAGCTAAGTTGCTAAACATTTAAAGGGGCAATTTCATGTAAAATCAACTTTTTTGAGTTTTATATCATGTTATAATGTTATACTCTCATAAAAAACATCAAAGCCTTGCTCTGACTCATTCATCATGTTTGAGAAATCCTGCAGTGTTTTTATGAAGCCATGCTGAGGAGCAAAACGACAGGTGGGACCAGAAACACCTCCGGTACCAGAAACACCTTTTGGGACCAGAAACACCTCCGGTACCAGAAACACCTTTTGGGACCAGAAACACCTCCGGTACCAGAAACACCTTTTGGGA
>NW_013953250.1:74040-77008 GCF_001266775.1 Austrofundulus limnaeus
CATAGATACTTTATTATGGTATAGTATTTAAATATATGCCTGAGAAACACATAATATTGGCCCTTTAAAAACACATTCTTTGGTCCGTGATGAATTTCCGAACTCGGCCATGTTTGTTTTCCCGTTTAGTTTGCTGATGGCATCCCATTAAAATCCCTTCAGTAGTTCACAAGATATTTTGCTAACAGACAAATATCACCAGTGTTACCCTTTTGCCAATTTGTATTAACACTAGTAGTTCATGGAAACTTTTTGTTCATGTCATGCAAAAAATAAAAAATTAAAATGTGGTTTGTTTTAAACACATCTACAGAAAACTACGGTAAATAACAACAATTCTTCCTTTGCAAACACCAAGCAGCAGAAATGTAAAGGACGCACGACGGAAACGACCACAGAGGGAGAGGAGGATGAAGATAAACACGGATAGGAAAACACGAATGAAGGTAAGAAAGGGATTTAGAAAAAGAGGGAAAGTGGGAGGCATGGAGGGGAGGGGATACCGTCACGCTTTGGTGCCTCTCAATGGACGCCTCCACACCGCCACAAACCCTGGCTCGCTCCGTATACCTCGTGTTTGCATGTGAAAGGACGGCTCCTTTGTTCCGTCCTAACTACACATTTAACCTGTCTGCACAGGAAGAAAGGAGGCATTTCTCTCCCTGTCTCTGCCTTCGCACCATCTCTGGATTTAACAAACCAATTAGCCGGACATTTCTCCCGCAAAGACCACTGGCTAAATACAGAGCGGGCAGCTTCTCCTTGTAGCCGGAGGGTAAAGCAGAAGGTTTCAAAAGGTTCTCGGCTCATATTTACAAGGTTTTGGAAGAGATTTCTCAGCATGAAGTCTTCATCAGTAGTCATCATCAGAGTTTAAGGACTTCCTGTGTGATCAATAGTTTTATTACAATCACTTTTAATAATAAAGATGTTGAATATTTCTAAAATGTTTTTTTCATCATGATTCTGTCAGTAAAGGTAAATCACATAAGGTGAGACATTACAAGTATTACAACGATGAAAAGGTGAGAGCTTTTCCTGTGCTTGATGGTGAAAAGGCTCACCGTGAGATATTCCTAGGAGTTGATGGTAGGTCTGAGGTGGGATGTTCCTATGATCAATATTCGATGTTTAGAGGGCCTAAAGTGAGATGCTCATACTGATATCTGATGGTGAGAGGACCTAAGGTCAGATGTTCATACTGATATCTGATGGTGAGAGGACCTAAGGTCAGATGTTCATACTGATATCTGATGGTGAGAAGACCTAAGGTCAGATGTTCATAATGATATCTGATGGTGAGAGGACCTAAGGTCAGATGTTCATACTGATATCTGATGGTGAGAAGACCTAAGGTCAGATGTTCATACCAACATTTGATGTTTAGAGGGCCTATGGTGAGATGTTCATACTGGTATCTGATGGTGAGAGGACCTATGGTAAGATGTTGCAATAACTAGAAGATGATGGTGAGAGGACTTAAGGTCAGATGTTCCTACCAACATTTGATGGTGAGAGGACCTAAGGTGAGATGTTCTTACCAATGTTTGATGGTGAGAGGACCTGAAATGAGATGTTTATACTGATATCTGATGGTGAGAGGACCTAAGGTCAGATGTTCCAATCTGTACAAGATGATGGTGAGAGAACCTAAGGTGAGATGTTCCTACCAACATTTGATGATGAGAGGGCCTAAAGTGGGATGTTTCTCTCAATGTTTGATGGTGAGAAGGCCTCAGGTCAGATGTTACAATATGGTGAGAGGACCTAAGTTGAGATGTTAACTAAAAGTTGATGGTGAGATTAACCAACCACTAGAATTTGATGGTGACCTTGATGGGAATTTAGATTTCATGTACTGCAGAGATTATGGCAGTAGCATGTAGCTGTAGCATTTCTAGGAATAATCAGCGTTTAAATTATTATTTTTAATCAAAGTTTGACTCCTTCAGTTGGTCAGTTGGAGGATGAAGCTCTATGATGTGACTGTTGGAACCAAACTTTTGGTCCTGAGTGTAGAACCTGCTGCTCCTTTGAGGCGGCCTCTTGAAGAACTGAGTCCTGGWGCGAGGACGCCGTCTCTGTGAAGCCGTCAAGCGGCCAACGGGGGGTTTGTTTGATCCGAACCTTGGTGGGAGCTCCACCAGCACATTGTCTGGTCCCTTTAACCCCCACATCWCTGAAGCCCAGCCTGTGAGAGCTGCTGAGCTGGTGGGGAGGGGGTGCCGAGTGGGTCCAAAGACCTGGTGCTGGGAGGCTCTAATGTGGGRAGCTGCGCCTCCACAGCCTCTCAACGCCCCTCTCATTCTTCTCATTTAGTTCYGTTAACTCAAACAAACACAATATTTACCCTCACTTCCCTTCACCAAGAAAAGACAGGAAGTAAAATCATAGAACTGTTTTCCTTTTAGATCAGTTTTTATTCTGAGAATGCTGAGTCGGAGTTTACATTACATTACATTACGTATTGTTTTGTTTCAATACGTTTCTTACAATCAAATTACTTCTGCACACTTTGTTCAACCATCAAATCACTGACAGGACTTTTGTTTTTGTAACTTTTGAATCATTCTTTTGATACTTTTAGTTTCTAGTTAGCWTTTTGATACTTTTGGCTAGCCTTTTACTGCTTGTGGTTAATGGTTATCTTTTGGTAACTTTAACTTTAGCTTTTTCCCGTTAGCTAGTCTTTGCTACACAGTTGGTAGCCTGTGTTTATGTTTAGCTTTTAGCTTGGCTTTTGCTTCATTTAGCTTTTAGCTAATCTTCTGCTACTTTTAGTTAATATCTTGCTACATTTGTATTAGCTAGTTTATATTAGCATTATCTTTTAAAGTTCTGCTACTTTAACTTTTCGCTAACCTTTAAATGTGACCCATAATATAAAAATGAGGATTAAGTCAAATTTGGTCAAAATGACCTAATTACATTTTCAGATTCTTGTCTTTAAAAGCTACATTTTGATACC
>NW_013953250.1:77623-79258 GCF_001266775.1 Austrofundulus limnaeus
GTATTATTTTGCACCCATATTTAAGCATGTTGAGTCAAAGGTTGTGATGGGATCAATGGAACATGAGAGGACAAAAAATATTTGTAGCTGCAGCTGTTTTTACAAGAAATTGTGACGGTTTTGTAAAAAAATTTAGTTGGATTAAAACAATTCCACAATGTTTTGGTTTTAAGTAGTTTTATGTAACGTTGGAACTTGTGTTTAACTCATCCTCAGAAAGTTTATCTGGTGAAATGAGTAAAATTGTTGATGTGTTTTGTAATTCTGGACGTTGAAGCTGGGCCATCTTCCCTGTGGCTCTGCAGCATCTTAATTAGTGCTGCTTCTCTTTGTGGAGGCAGGTGCAGCTTTAAATGACTTGTTGACATTTTTCTGCAGTGTGCAGAAGGTGGCAGGTTGTGATCCTACAACCCGCGGCTCATATACATAATCCAGCCGGCAGGCAGGCCCCTGTTCCTGTTGAATGGGGGGATCCTCCCTTCCTCTGGGGACGTTTGGGGGCTGAAAGAGAGCCCTCGCCACCCGGCTACTGGGGGCCCATGGGCACAGTGAGAAAATGAAGACCTCTGCGCCCCTCTAAATCCCCAGGAATTTCTCATTAAGCGTAGGTCCCGGTTTGCTGAGGACCCTCTGGGCCCTCACCCACCCCCCGTGAGGGTCTCCCTCTCTGGCAGGGAGAAAGGAGCTCTCCAGTCCACTTTGTGCTGGCTGCCGGCTACCAGGACCCGTTATTCACCTTACGCTTTCTCACCAGCACAAGAGCTCTCTCCCAATCACGCTTTCAAAGCCCTCAGGACTTCCTCTTCTTTTCACCCACTTTTTACACAAGTGTGTGTGTGGGTGTGTGTATGTGTGTGGGTGTGTGTGTGGGTGTGGGTGTGTGGCGTCGCAAAAAAGAGAGAAAGGCATAATTGAATTTGACATTTTTAATGGTCTCCTGAGATATTTTTGTCTGGAGGCCCCAATGCAGGAATAAAGCAGACTCTCATTTCAAAGACATTTTTTCTTCCTTCGTTTTTAAAACGCCTTGCTCGTGAGCACAAGTAGGATTAATGAGGATTATGTATATGAGGAGCGGTAATGAGGTTTGATGAGAGTAAAGAGGATATTTAGTGTAAGATTTCAAAACAGCTCGCAGGCAGGATTTGGCAGCATCAGCTCGTGACTTTTTCCTGTTGTTGTTTCAGACGGACAGGTTTTATCTCTGTGAGGAAATGAACCGTTCTGACATCACTGACTCACTCTGACAATTTTTCTAAATTTTGAAAACAAAAACGACATTAAGAAGATAGATTACTGTTTTTAGGTTCCTTTCTTTGTGACGACATGAGCTGCTTGTGATCTCCTGTGGTTTTAGGTTTATTAGTTTCACAAAAATTCAAGACTTTCCAAAACTTTTGTATCCAAAAGAAGGCTGTTGTGTTTAAAGGTATAATATCATTTGAAACAACGCATATCATCCAGCTAATAGCAGAATTATTTTTTTTTCAAATATCTCAGCTAATTAGCTGTTATTTTAGTTGTTATTAAAATGCTGTTTTTATGTTTAAATAGAAAATTCCTCTTCCAAACGCCTTGAAATTGGCCTCTGTCTCTTTAAGAACCACCTTCCGTTCCTGTCCCGCCCATTTCGGT
>NW_013953250.1:79408-82075 GCF_001266775.1 Austrofundulus limnaeus
CCATTATGCAATTAGCATCAACGGGTTTGCGTCAGTCCCACTGTCACAGTTGTCTTAGCAAAACCTCCTGAGACCCTGCGTCCTCATATGTGGACATTGAATTTTTGCCTCTCTACCCATGATGTGTAATTTTTTTTCAACTTTAACCCATTGTCCTCATTGATAAACACTACCAGCACCCTCTAGTGGTTTCATGACAACATTACACTCATTTGAGTGAAAACAAGATGGCGGAGATCCAGTCAACAGCTTCTACATCAACTCTGGTAAGAAAAATGGCCAAAGTAAAAATCCAAGTTATATTTCACGCTTGAAACCAATATATTTATGCACAGTTGCATCTTTAGCTTTATAAGACGTGCACAAATATTTTTTTACTACTAAAGCAAATTAAAATATAGGTAAAGATAAAGTCCTCATTTGAGGACATTGGGGCTACAATTTTCTTATTAATTGTACCATGAGGTAGGATGAACCTGCAAATATTTAGAACAGTTCACAAATGTAAATAGTTGGTGTAAGTGGTATATTTGGTCATAATTTTTTGTRAAACAAATCTGGAAATATTTAGTACATTTCACAAGCATTGTCAGTGATACATTTATTCAACCAATTAATTTTATCAACGATGTTCCGGTCAAATGATCCGCGATTTCCTGCAAATATGTCACGTAATATGTTCTTCAAACTGAAAAGCAATGTGAAAGTTGTCGATGATGATAATAATGATGCACTTCACTAATTTTGCTCTGGTCAACAACTGGCTGCCAAAATAACTAGGAAAACTGAACCACCAGAAAGACTATCATGAATTAGTTTTGCATGGTAATTTCTTAGATATTCCTCAAAAAGCTTAACCTTGAGACCCAGTGTCCTCATATGAGGACATCATTTTTTTTGCAAAGGCCACTTCCTGTACCATGACAGGGTCTAGTTATGCCCCTTTTCCACTAGTGCCACTTAAAGTAGTGTCGGTACGGTTCGGTACGGTTCCAAGCTATTTCCATTAGGCCAGATTCATGGAACCGGCACTTTTTTTAGTATCTACTTCATTGTGGTTCCCAGCAGCCCCAGTTGACACAAAAATGCGATGTCAGAACACTGTTCATCATTCATTGGCTAGGGGTGGAGTCACTAGTTGCTTCTAAGCTGCCTTTACAAGAACAACTCGAGGCGCCATTTTTTCAATTGTAGCAGTGACATTAGTTGTGTTTCCGTCCAATTTTAATGCGAATTTTTAGGAAATTTTTTAAATTTCAAAAGCTATTCATTGTAATTTCAAATGTGTTTCCATGTCTCATTTTGCGCATTAAATTTTTTCGAAAAACCCTAAAACCACCTCCGCCAACTGCCCACTGGAACTGGACTGGAACGTCAATGGAAAAGCACCCGAACTGACCCGTTCCAACACTGACCGTACCGACACTACACTAAGTGGCACTYGTGGAAAAGGGGCTTAACTTATTAGGTCCTAATAGAGAAAGAAAAAATGCACATCCAGAAAAGACTCGGTATAGCTTATATTAATTTCTGTTTAATATTATCTCCCACCTTTTTTTACATGTTTAATGTTAGCTTTTGCTTTGTTTTTTTTTTAAGTTTAGCAGTTTAGCAATAACTTTCACTGGTTTTATTGTATAGCTGTTAAACTTCTACTATTTTTTAGCATGTTTAGCATTAGATTCCACCTTTTTTATTTAGTTGTTTAGTGTGAGCTTTCACTGTTTTTTGTGCATGTGTGCATAAGTAAAGCTAATGTTTTTGCATGCCCATCAGTTTTGTGTTAGCTTCCGCCTTTTTATTCATTTATTTATTTTTACGTTTAGCGGATTAGCATTAGCAAAGCTACATTTTTAGTTAGTGGGTTATAATTTAGCAGTGCCCACCCCTGATTGTGATTAATCATGTGCTGTAGTCATTCAGCTGTGTGCTCACAGCGAGTGTTAGAGATGACTCTCAGCTACGTCAAAGTTAATGTCTGTAAAATTGGGTGTGGCGGCCATCTTGGGTTGACTCAAACCTTAATTATTTCAAAATGTTTTTCTATTTTTTTTTTTAAATTTTGATTAAAATCTGTCCTTTGGCTCATGAAATATTTTGCTAACAAAGAGCCAGAGTTGACTCAAAATCTTTAAACAGATATCTTGCACAATTTCTTTAAAGAGATTTAAAGTTAAAAGGGTTAGACATCGTTATGTCTAACTAAATGAACTTATCAGAGTTAAAGTGGAAAACTGGGGGTTTGGGTTTAAGAGATGAATGACCAATTGGCAGGTCAAACTTTGGTCACTCGTGGGCCGGATGTGGCCCTCGGGCCTCCAGTTGAATAGCCCTGATACTAGCAGTTTACTAACAAGTATACTTCTAGGAATAAATTGGCCCACAATAAGTTTATGAAAGTATCCTCAGAAGTATAATCTTCTAAGTATACTTGTAGTTTAATCTTGCAGTATAGTACAAATACACAAGTCTGTGTGAAARGTGTACTGCTAAAATTTATCTTGGCCAAAAGTTTACCCAGGTGAAAAAATATTATACTAAGTATACTAAATCTAAGTATACTTTAGTATACTTGAAGCCACACTAATCATCAGTATACTTAAAGAGTGCTATTTTGGAACAACTAATTCAATACTAAATGTACTTTAGTTGTATTTAAGTTGTACA
>NW_013953250.1:82298-83869 GCF_001266775.1 Austrofundulus limnaeus
CTTTAAGTATACTGATGATTAGTGCGGCTTCAAGTATACTAAAGTATGTAGTATACTTAGTATAATATTTTTCACCTGGTTTTGCTACTATTATTCTAAAACTGAGCTTAAAATTTGTAAAACGGACTGAGTTACATTTTGAAGACATCCTGATTCAAGATGTCGGCCACAGCCGATCAATATATTGATACTCAGTCCTTGGTAGTAGCTGAYAGTCGTCCACAACGCGTACTCTGTGATCTCACCACATTTTTTATAACGTTTCAGCAGAAATGTTCAGATCTTTAACTCTAACCACGAGGGGAGTCTCTCCGATCGGACCTGAGGAGGACAAAGAAGAAGAGAGAGCTGTCCTCTGCAGACAGCTGACAGCTGGGTTCACCAGGGGTCAGAGGTCATGGATTGGCAGCAGTGGGGGAGTAAAGTGGAATCTAAAACAGGAAGAAACACTTCTACACACACACACACACACACACACACACACACACACAGAGGCGTGGGCGTCCGGATCTTTCTCCAGTTGATGAACAGTTGATCCTCACAGACATCACTGCTCACATTTATTGCATGAAGAGGTTTTTTGTGGAGCACAAAATGTGCTTTAGTCTCTGCTGTTTGCAGTTCTCCTGATGATAAATGTTATTTTCCTTTAAAAAACATGTTTGGGTTTTACTGCTTCAGGGGTTTTATGAATCTATTTATTACTGAACCATGAAAAAAATACATTATTTTGATTGATTAGGCCGATTAGGTTCCTGTCAAATTGGTAATATTAACTCTATGCAGACGCTGATTACTTTAAAACAGTTAGAAGTTGAACTGCTGCTCTTGAAAATCAGTTGTTTGCTGCCCCTGCTGGAGACACYAAGAACTTGTTTTTTCTATAAAACAAAATTACAAAAGATCTGCTGCAGAATGTTTCTTAGGGGATTGAAAAAACCTCACTGTGGTTCTCTGTAGATAAAAAGTAGTTGTCTGATGATAAAAACAGTCAGTTGTTCAGACTGTATCATTTAACTGTATTATTTTTAACTGGACTTGTAACAAAGTTTAATATTCCAACATGGTGATTTTGTAGCTTGTTCATTGAAACAACTGAATCATTTGGAAACRGATGATATAATAAATCAATAAGCTGAACTGTGCAGGTTTGTTCACCTGTGTTTGTGTCTTTAGATCCTAAAGTTAGAGTCTATTTAAAACAAAACTTGAGTTTTGAAGAATCTAACATATAGTTTAAAAATAATAATTGTTAGTGACACTTCTGGTAGAAGCACAAAGATTTCACTTTCATGGAGAGTCAGGTAAATGTTTGCTGCTCCTGTGCAACTCTGCTGTTCTGCTGCTGCCCCCTGGTGGATTGTGTGAGTCTTTACAACGATGGATGGATGGATGGATGGATGGATGGATGGATGGATGGATGGATGGATGGATGGATGGATGGATGGATGGATGGATGGAAACCTGGATGCTGCAGAAACTGTCCATCTTACCAAGTTTTAAAACCTTATATCAGCCAAAAAGTCTTTTTGATCTTGTTTTCAGACTGATTTACTAAACAAGAACTGATT
>NW_013953250.1:84538-86148 GCF_001266775.1 Austrofundulus limnaeus
AATCAGTTCTTGTTTAGTAAATCAGTCTGAAAACAAGATCAAAAAGACTTTTTGGCTGATATAAGATTTAAAACTTGGTTAGGTGGACAGTTTTTGCAGTGCATAAACTACCTAAAGTCCTTTAAAAGGTACCTTAAAAACTTTAAATTGACCCTTTTAATGCTAACTTAAAAATGTCTCTTCAGATCTACAGACTCGTGAAGATTGGAGGGTCCATTTACAAAAATTGATAAGATGTGTCCCCCTCAGTTTAGTCGGTTTTCTATTGGAACCTTGAAAACCTGGTCCCACTGGGAACAGCAGACCACAAATTTGTCAAACAATAAAGACCTTAGATCCACCAACACCCCTGGAGGTAAAATGTCTTTTCCACGTTTATCGGAGACCAAAACAGAAACTTTTTGATYATTTAATAGTTCCTGTTGTTTGGGTGAACAACTGCAGCTGAAACTGTTAGAAAAGTCAAAGAGAAAAGATGTCAGACAGATTACAAACATGCGGTAAGATACTGTAGCGTGTTCGGTGGTTAGATTAGACAGAGGACATAGAGAAAAGTGATGGTTTKAAAGAAATCAGGGAGTCTCTCTGTGGTTGTGGCCCGCAACAGCTACTTAATAAAAAACTTCCTGATTTTAACAAGAGTCATCCTTGATCTAGGTTACAACATGTTACAATACACAACAGAGGAGTCATGATTTATAATGAAAAACTGTAAGCAGATGTTAAATGGCTTGAACTTCTTTTGTAACTCTGAAACGACAACACAGGCACATCTTCTTCAAGACACAAAACACAGACGCTTCAGGCACTTCATAGAGCCACAATTAGCACATGTACTTTAGCAAACGTTACCTCGTGACTGCCTGCCACTTCGGAGGTCCTAGGCAAATGAATTTAAGCTCTTGTACATTTTAAATCAACACATGAAATCATAATTAGAACACCATGAAATACAAATTTACAGAATATTACAATACAAATATGATAAAATACCTCGTTCAACTAGCAGATTAACCAAGCTGCTGCAGACGATCCGATCAAAATATTAAGCATGTTGTTCTGCAAACGCAGGTCTCACAGTCCTTTATAAATGCACTTAAACCTCGCGATATTAGCAATACAACAAAAAAATTGCCCTTTGCATCAAATGAAAACCCTTTTTGAACAAGATAACATAATTTTTAATGTGAACTACAACAATTTACAAACAAAACWTATTTAACTTCTGTAGCCAAATATTTATTTCCTTTATGTTGAACCATTTCAGGGACACATCTATAGCTTTACAGCCACACTGGGGCACTGACAGAGGTGCAGTACCACTGATCACCATCAAGGCAGCTGAAGTGTCTTGCCCAAGAATAACTGAGACAGCTGGAATGGGGGGATCGAACCAGCAACCCTCCAGATACAAGACAACTCCCCTAACCTCTCCACCACAGCCAGCCCTAAGCAAGGCGATAAACTGCCAGTTTTTTCTCCAAAAAAAATCAGGAAGCTCAACAGATAATGTTTAACTCTACCTGAACTAACACCTGGGTTAAAATGAAAGCCCAGGAAGTCCAACATTTCACTGATCACATCAACTCTGTGGATGAATATATTAAGTT
>NW_013953250.1:87378-90167 GCF_001266775.1 Austrofundulus limnaeus
GAGGAGAGAAGAAACGTTTCATTAGAGAAGAACCCGTCCAGAGGACCTATACTATATTTTTTCCTTTTAACTTATGTGAACTTGTCCTTACTCTGTTACTTTAATACGTCTCACAAACCATTTTAAAGGAACATGAAAATTCAACCTCAAATTAATGTCACGCCAACCTCTGCTGTTTGGTCTGGTTAATGATCTCCATGATGCGAGCAGCAGGGGTTCTCTGGATCTTCTCAGCAGTGGTCTATGTGGGGCGAGGTGGTCCCCAGCCATGCTGTGCTCATGGAGCCACAGAGGGGAGCTACCAGCAGATTATCTCTGGTGATTTCAGCCAACAAAGACTTTGCCTTCAGTATGTACAGGGAACTGGCCAGTAAATATCTGCTTGATGATGTCATCAGGGGGGTCAAAAGGTCACAACCCCAACAAAGTATGACAATTTTCATCTTTTTAGTCTGGTTTCAGGTGGGTCTCCATGCACACCCCACTACTGAACTTCTCTGGTGTTTTTATGTACCCTAGGGTCCACTCTTTCAACAAAAATGTGTTAACAGAAAAAAAAGTTGGGTCTCACTGCCCCCCAAGAACAACTTTGTGACCACACCCCTTTTCCATTCTGACCATCACAGTTAGGGGTACAGGGAACTTAACTGCTAATAACTTTGCTATAAACCAACCACATTTTAAAAACAAGGTATCAGCWGATTTTTATTGATTAGCTCTTCAATTTAAACGACTTTTCATTAAACAAATGTGCAAACAATGATGTCATCAGAGGGTTAAATTGTCACAATCCCAACAGAAGATGAAAATTTTCATCTTTTATCTGAGTTTACCACACAGATCCTAAATATTCAACTTACTTAGCCTTCTCATGCACCGAAGGATCCARTTATTCAGAAAAAAGTCTGTTAACAAAATAAAAGTTGTAGGTACTCCACAGGGACCRGTTTTTGYCCCCTACTCATTGTGTGCACAGTTCWGAGTTTCCAGGATGTCAAACACATGTAGATTTACCACGTCAGAATAAAATGTCATAAATCTGGTGTTAAATGATAGATATTGTCATGGTATCTCATTTAGATGTACTTTTGTTGATTATTTATGCAACAGACCATGTTACCAGCCAGGAGTTAAAAGTAACACATTAGACCATTGGTGAACATTCAGAAACAAGTGTTTGTTAAAACTGAAAGGCTTTCACACAGTTATTCTTTGATTGGCTTGAACTTCAACCAATTCTAAAGAAGAATTAATGTAAAATTGGAGAAAACAATGTATCAATTCAATACAGATTTATGTCTAATAGCACACAGAGCACAAGTAAACTTCACACACAGAAGAGTGAATCATCTACTGTATGTCCCATTTGTCTCCAAACCTACCAGATGCTTCTTGGTAAGTCTCATTGTTCTGAAGGAGCTTCATACTTTTCACTTTCTCTTTTCCCTTAAAGGCACTTGTACTGTCACATCCTGTGTAGGCATGTGGACCTAGCAGAGCAGAACACATTTTTGGTGAGAAGGACTGAGTTAGCCCTGTAACATGTATGTATTGAGTTAGCCCTGTAACATGTATGGACTGAGTTAGCCCTGTAACATGTATGTATTGAGTTAGCCCTGTAACATGTATGAATTGAGTTAGCCCTGTAACATGTATGGACTGAGTTAGCCCTGTAACATGTATGGACTGAGTTAGCCCTGGAACATGTATGGATTGAGTTAGCCCTGTAACATGAATGCAGCAATAGAATTTTCCTTAGTTGTTGCCACATACCGGTACTGACATTTGTTCTGACCACCTTGGTCCATCAGTTTCCAACCTTTTGTTTGCTTTGAGCAATAAAAGCATGAAGATCTTTCAAAACAGTGAGGCTTACTAAGAGGCATTTGGTAAGTTTGGAGACAAATGGGAAGGAGATGATCCACTCTTCTGTGAGTGATAAGTTCAAGTCTTATGTGTTACTTTTAACTCCTGGCTGGTAACATGATCTGTTGCATAAATAATCAACAAAAGCACATCTAAGTGAGAGACCACGTCCATATCTATCATTTAACACCAGATTTATGACATTTTATTCTGCCATAGTGAATCTACGTGCAAGTTTGAGATCCTGAAAACTCTGAACTGTGCACACAATGAGTAGGGGTCAAAAACTGGTCCCTGTGGAGTACCTACAACTTTTATTTTAACAGACGTTTTTCTGAATATGTAGATCCTAAGGTGCATGAAAAGGCTAAGGAAGTTGAATGTTTGGATCTGAGTGGTAAACTCAGATAAAAGATAAAAATTTTCATCTTCTGTTGGGGTTGTGACAATTTAACCCCCTGATGACATCATTGAGCACATGTTTGTTTCATGAAATGTGGTTTAAATTAAAGAGGTAATCAATATGAATCTGCTGATACCTTGTTTATAAAATTTGGTTTATAGCAAAGTTACTGGCAGTTAAGTTTCCTGAATATATCTAACTTTGATGGTCAAAAGGAAAAAGGAGTGTGGCCAGAGCGGTCCCTGGGGGGCAGTGAGACCCAACTGTTTTTCTGTTAACGTGCATTTTCTGAAAGACTGGACTCTGGGGTACATGAAAATACCAGAGAAGTTCAATAGTGGGGGGACGGGGGATGCACGGTGAGCCACCCTAGCCCACAGACTATCTTCTCCTCTCCTATTTGAGTGTCACTCATCTCGGCTGCTTTGTCAGTTGGTGCACGAGGAGAGACCCACCAACAGATTTTTGATGGTCTGGCTTTCAGTAACTTCAATCTGTCCCAAATAGACGTAGACCAGGG
>NW_013953250.1:95017-96395 GCF_001266775.1 Austrofundulus limnaeus
ACACACACACACACACACCACACACAGTCCTGTTCTCCACGCGTGGCCCAACACGCACGCGCGGATCCATTTTAATTCCTGGTTCTGTCTCCAACCTGACGCTCCGTAAAGGTGAACTGGCCTTAAGGGCGCGCGCCGCGTCTTCACGTGAGCCGGGCTAACAGCTGACCTGATCGTGTTTGATGTCATTTACAACATATCGCGATAACAGAACCTGACATGATTGGGTTTTTTTTCACGACTCCTTGTTTTCCGGATTTAAATGTCACGTTAGACCGATAAAAGCGACAAGAGATGTTTTTATTTTTTTATTTTATTGTTTTTATTTTGTTGTTTTTGACAGATGTTATGTTTTATCATTATTTTTTTAAGATTTGATATCATCCAATGATCACCTGTGACATCTAAGTGGAAGGAATTAGAAAATTATTGAAGGCATTTTAAAGGTTACCAAAACTTTATTATTACTTTATTTGAGCTGACAGAATGTCTGAGCTTTGATTAATAACAAAATCAAAGGAAATTTTAAAACTGCTGCCAGGGGGTACTTTATGATTGCTGTGGCAACCACAGTTGTGTCTCACTCCCTGAGAGCACTCATAGGGGGTAGACTGCTCGGTTTTTACCAAGTGATATCCTGGTCATTCATGGAGCACAATGACACATGTTTAATGATAGGCTAAGGACACCAACGTCACTACATACRATTTACTTTACAACCTATAGTTTACGTCACTGCACAGTTTACGTTTATGTACAGTCTGTTGTCAACGTATGACTTTTGTCAATATGTATGGTTTATATCTATGTACGACCAACATCACATATGGTTTTTGTCTACATATGGCCTACATCACTACGTACAGTTTACATCTCTACGTACAGTTTACATCACTACGTACAGTTTACGTCACTATGTACTGCCTTTCGTCACAATGTTTGGCTTACATCACTATGTACAGTTTACGTCACTATGTACTGCCTTTCGTCACAATGTTTGGCTTACATCACTACATACAGTTTACGTCACTACGTACAGTTTACATCACTACATACAGTTTACGTCACTACGTACAGTTTACATCACTACGTACAGTTTATGTCACTATGTACTGCCTTTCGCCACAATGTTTGGCTTACATCACTACGTACAGTTTACATCACTACGTACGGTTTACATCACTACATACAGTTTACGTCTATGTATTACCACATCACTACGTACGGTTTACATCACTACATACAGTTACGTCACTATGTACTGCCTTTCGTCACAATGTTTGGCTTACATCACTACGTACAGTTACGTCACTATGTACTGCCTTTCGTCACAATGTTTGGCTTACATCACTACGTACAGTTTACGTATATGTATTAC
>NW_013953250.1:97340-100320 GCF_001266775.1 Austrofundulus limnaeus
ACAGTTACGTCACTATGTACTGCCTTTCGTCACAATGTTTGGCTTACATCACTACGTACAGTTTACGTCACTATGTACTGCCTTTCGTCACAATGTTTGGCTTACATCACTACGTACAGTTTACGTCACTATGTACTGCCTTTCGTCACAATGTTTGGCTTACATCACTACGTACAGTTTACGTCACTATGTACTGCCTTTCGTCACAATGTTTGGCTTACATCACTACATACAGTTTACATCATTACGTACAGTTTAAATCATTACGTACAGTTTACATCACTACGTACAGTTTACATCACTACGTACAGTTTACATCACTACGTACAGTTTACGTATATGTATTACCTACATCACTAAGTACGGTTTACAACACAATGTACCGCCTACTGTAACGTACCATCTGCATCATGACATACAGTCTGTGTCACAGTGTACGGCCTCTTTCAGAACGTACGCTGACGGATTGTAGACAGGCACGGGAACTGACAAACAGCCCAAATCANTACAGTTTACATCACTACGTACAGTTTATGTCTATGTATTACCTACATCTCTACGTACAGTTTACGTCTATGTATTACCTACATCTCTACGTACAGTTTACATCACTACGTACAGTTTATGTCTATGTATTACCTACATCACTACGTACAGTTTACATCACTACATACAGTTTACGTCACTACGTACAGTTTACATCACTACGTACAGTTTACGTCACCATGTACAGCCTTTCGTCACAATGTTTGGCTTACACCACTATGTACATTTTACATCTATGTATTACCTACATCACTAAGTACGGTTTACAACACAATGTACCGCCTACTGCAACGTACCATCTGCATCTTGACATACAGTCTGTGTCACAGTGTACGGCCTCTTTCAGAACGTACAGATTACATCGTTATGTTCAGTGTTCATTTTACATCACAAGTACAACCTATGTCACTACAAATGGTTTGCATCACAACATATGGTTTACGTCACTTTTTACTGTTTATATCCATGTAAGGCCTATGTAACTACATATGGCCTACGACACTATGTACGATTTATTTCTCTAAGTAGGGCTTACATTACTATGTACGGTTTACATCACTTTGTACGGTTTATTTCTCTAAGTAGGGCTTACATCACTATGTATGGTTTATTTCTCTAAGTAGGGCTTACATCACTATGTATGGTTTATTTCTCTAAGTAGGGCTTACATCACTATGTATGGTTTATTTCTCCAAGTAGGGCTTACATCACTATGTACAGTTTACTGCACTATGTATGGTTTACATCACTGTATGGTTTACATTTATGTGTATAATTTATGTCAATATGTACTGACTTACATCACAACATACGGATAACGTCACAAGTATTGTCTATGTCATTACATACTGTCTTGTGTCAAAATATAGGGTTTACGTCTCTACAAACTGCCTATGTCACAATGTAYGGCTCATGTCACTAATACAMCCACAGCACCAGCTAGTGACCTGGCATGGAAACTAGAGTGTTCAACATATTTTACAATCTATTCTAAACAGCGATTGCGAACAAAGCATTACTGTGAAAATGTGTCAATGTTTTTATAACCATCAAAAATATATCTGTATCATTCCAGGAGACCTTTGACATGTAAACTGGTTCTTATTTGTTTAGGAGATGAGTGCGTTCATGTTCTTTTACACCAGTAAAGTTTTTAAGAACGTTGTTTTATTAGCCTGAAAAACAATTTAAAACATACAAGCCCTTGTTTGGCTTGTTTTTTGTGAGGTTAAATTTCCTGTAATCACCTTTTTTTCTGTTATTTCAGGAAGGACTCATGCCAGCATGAGTGGACCACACCGAGTCCCTGAGAGGAAACCTCATCAGTCCAGTTGCACTCTGACCCCGGCCCGTGACCTGGCTGACACCTCCAGACAGCACCACCAAACAATCGGCCTGAACATGTCCACCACCACCTCCTCCCTCAAGCATTCCTCTATCTACAGGTTCACTCAAACGGACCACTTGTCTTCCTCATCGTCTTACAGCCCCCTTAGGAGGCTGCAACATCTCACCACCATGGTGAGCCAGCCAAACCTGGTCCTTCCTGTGAGGGATCCCGAAAGGAGCTGGGACCGGGGGGCAAAAGGGAAGGGAAAGACGCCGGACAGGGACGCCTGGGTCGACTACAGGGATTATTCTGTCTCACAGAYTACAAACAGAGAGGAGAACTGTGCTAATTCTCCTTTTGGACAGAAGCAACTCAAGMTCCAAAGTGGAAGCAGAAACCTGCCTCCTGCAAATAGTAACGGTTCTGTTGTTTCAGAGAAAAAACCAGAAGGTTGTTTCTCAGGTCCGCCTAGCCCAGCCTTTTCTCTGGATAGCAACAGCCCCTTTGCAAACGGCTTACTCCACTTTGAGTCGACTTTGTTCGAGGGCGAGGAAAATGATGAAGAGCCTGGAACCGTGTCACCCATTGGAGATATGCTGGACCATGACAAGAAAACTGAGCCTGTTCCTCAGTCTCCACCCAGAAACATAAACTTGGACGCAAAGGATGCGGCGCTGCCATCAGCTAAGGTGGTCACACGCTCTCAGTCCTCAGGTCAACGCAGGAGATACTGGGACGGCTCGGAGGACGAGTGGGACAGCGACACCGAGCTGTTCCTGTTTGAAGACTGTCCATTTCTGCATTCAGTGGCAAGTTTTACCTCAAGCAACACACCTCTCAGATAAATGTGCCGTTTTTCCCATGTAATCCATAATGTAAAAGATGAGCATAATTCAGAACTCTAAACACTTTGTTGACATTGACCTGTTATTACAAGCACTAGTCAGTCATGAGCTGAGATTTAAAAACAGAAGGTTTACCAATAAAAATGCACCATCCTTCAGAAACTGTTCAAGTTCAAGTTCAGTTTATTCACAGCGGGTAAAATAAGTATTGAACACGTCACCATTTTTCTCAGTAAATATATTACTAGAGGTGCTAATG
>NW_013953250.1:101604-108521 GCF_001266775.1 Austrofundulus limnaeus
CCTCTAGTAATATATTTACTGAGAAAAATGGTGACGTGTTCAATACTTATTTTACCCGCTGTATATAGCACCAAGTTACAACATACGTTGTCTCAGGGCACTGTACATAAAAAGAACGAACTAACGAAGAAACCAGCAGGCTGCGTTGAATCACTTCATCACAGTCTCCCATCCTGAGCAAACGGTGGAGAGGAAAAACTCCCTGCTAATCAGGAAGAAACCTCCAGCAGAACCAGGYTCAAGAGTTGGATGGCAGGAATGGAGGGGAAAATGATAAACTTCTTTATGAAGTGAAAGAAGCTGTTTTGGCTGATTGCTCATTGGTTCAGCTTMTATCTAGACCAGGAATGTCAAACTGTTTCACTTAGGACCACATGCAAATTGCGATGGCCTTCAAAGAGCCAATTTTAATTTTACTAAACAYRAAACATCACGTTCCTCGTCTCACTGCCATAGCTGAGCATGTAATAAACAACTGAGCTCTACATGGTATTTCCTGCATAGAAACAGCGTTTTAAAATGTCTTCTTATAACAGGCATTTAGCTTGAGATGGGCCACATAAAAAGCCATGGTGGGCCACATTTGAGTTCTACACTGTCAGGCTTTTTGTGCTATTGCTTTGTTTTGATTTAAAGAGAACAAGCTAAAATTAGAAAGGCTGTAGTCAATTTTTACATGTCTTGGACAAACAACACAACCCTCCATTCAGTTTTATGTGTAAAAACTAACTTTATTTGGTCTTTGCTGCTTTGTTTCCTTTACACCTCTCTGTCAAATAAACACTTTTTATTGTCCTGCAGCAAAACAGCCCAAAGAGAAAATCTTTGCCAGCTGTGAAATTTGTTGAGGGTGAAGTTGTTTGGGCAAAGTTCAACCGAAGACCGTGGTGGCCCTGTGAAGTGACTGTTGACCCCTCTCAGGGCGTCTATCACAGAGTGAAAGGTGGGTGTGAAACATTGTTAACTTTTAGGCTATAAATGTTTGGTGTTTCATAATAATTACCCACAACAATCTTTCATTCTTGCTTGGTTCTAATGTTCTGCTTTCATTTAGCACAACTTTATACTCTTATAGGTTTTTTTTTCCTTTACGTTGGCTCATCTTGGCAAATGTTAGAGTGGTTTGATTGTAAAAAAAGCCAGGTGTTCCATATTTCAGCTATTTAGCTCATACAGCTGCTTTCTGCATCCATGGATGATTAATTTCCTGATAATTTGTTATTGTCTTAGAGCCCAGTGATCGGCCACGACGGCTCTATTGTGTCCGTACTTTTGGGGAGCTCAAGGAGCTTGTCTGGGTGGAGGAAAAATCAACCCACGCTTTCCACGGAGGCTTTGAATTTGAACAACTCCTCCTTTTACGTCGTAGAGGGAAGCAAAGGGAACAGAACAAGAAATACACTGTAATTATTTAATTTTATGAATTACAACACAGTGCCTGTATTGCTTGATAAATTGGTGATGTCACACATATTTATGAAATGGGTCAGAAAAATAAATAAGGGGTTTTACACCACGATCGTTATGTTCAGGAATATCTGGACAGACTGAGTAGTTTTTGTTATATCTCTCTGCAGATAGCCAAGCGTTTTCAGAACTCCTGGAAATCCAGCGTGGCAGAAGCTGAATCTGTTCTGCCTGGGAGACCCAAAATGGCACCCTCCATGTTTGCATCCACAGATATTCCCTTCCGTTGTAGCCCTCCTCCAGAATCAGAGAATAGGCCTCATCCGACACTTCCTCCTCTCAGCTCATCAGTCTCCACCCTCTCTGAGAAGTTGCACATAACTGACGAATCCATTTTATCCCCAACTCCAACAAAACCAAGCACTTTAAAGAAATCTTCTGGGAAGAAGAAGCAAAGCAAATCCCTAAAAGGAACAGATAGTAAAAACTCTAAAAAGACACCACGGCGTAGCCCTGATCAATCAAACAGAGACAATGGGGAGTGCCCGTACTCTGACCTTGACTCGGTCCCTAAGATTTTATGCCCCAAAGCACTTGAACGTCAAGGTAAACTAGCTCCATCTCAACCGTCTGTCTCAGTTGTTAAAGAGCTGAAAAAACAGCCAGAGATTCAGAGCGGTCTTTGGTTTAGCAAATCCGGCAAAGAGCGTCGACCGAAAACGACCAATCCGGTGCCGGATCGCTCTCTCTTCAGTAAGGTGCCCAATAAAAAGAAGAATGGATCCACTTCAAGTAAAAAAACACTTGCTTCCTCTGCTTCCTCATTGAGTGGAGCATCCAGTGACCAAGCGTCACCAGAGAAGCCTAAACCAACACATAACCACCTGCTTCTTGAACAATCAGGACCTTTAAAGCATAAAACCACTAAAAACAGCACAAAGTCTGAGGACAGTAGTGGCAGTTCTGTTGACCAGTCAGAATTTTTAAACCAGAAGGCCGTGTTGTCTGTGGAGAGTTCAAAGGTCAAAATGATCGACAGTAATTCAGCTGACACTGTTCCTGACCCTTCATCTGGTCTGTCAAGTAGCTCAGATGTTATAAGGGACAGAGTGCCCTCAAAGAAAGATCAATTTTGTGATCAATCCATTGATTTAAAGAGTGAAAAAAAGGTCAGTCAAATCAAACTTTCTGCTACCGTAGCTCAAAAACAGGTTAGTAAAACTGACAAGAACTTTGATCAAGAAAAAGAAAGCAACAAGACTTCAGTGTCTTGTTTGGAAGCTAAAACTAACGACTCAGAGTCAAGACTAGAAAATCAATTAGGTCTAGCCTCCAGGTGTAGGCTTCCCTTTGTGAAATTGATACGTAAGGAGATAAAAGATAAATATCTAAACTCTACTGTCACAGTTAGTCCCACTAGCCAACTCAAATGCACAAAGGAGAAAATATCAGATGCTAACGGAATCGAAACATTTCATCGTCAATCAGACCAGAGAGACAAGCCAAGTTCTTCAACAGGAAATTCAGGACCCATGAAGGTCGCAGTCAAGAAATTAAAAGCTAGCGGCGGGTCCGACGTGCTTCGACTCTCAGACTCCTTACACAGTGACGTGATTGATGCTTCCAACAAATCTGCAGATGACTTGGTTTTCCGAGACAGTGAGAAGATATCAGTTTCAACTGTAAACCCAAACAATGTGACTCACTCATTTTCCAATCAGTCAGACCAGTCACAGCAGAAGAAGACTTCTGACCAAACAAACAAATCCTCTGACCAGTTAGACAAGGTAGACCAAAGCATTGCACTCGCTACAGACACTACCACAACTCCTGGGCCCTCTAAGCATAATGAAGCCCTGGTGTGTCGAGAGTCTGTAGTTCCCGAAAGCCCTTCTTCTAAGGAACCTGCAAGGGATGTTCATAAGTCAAAGCTGGTTTCTGATGTAAACGAAGTGCTGAACGAGCAACCAGCACACCTCCCTGCCAGCAATGGGCTGATGACCAGAGCACTTAAGGCCATGCATGACGTCGACCAAAAGAAGCATGAAAAARTCCAAAAGGAGGTTGAACAGATAGAGTTCTCTAGCTCTTTGAAAAATGTAGAGGATCTTGAGTGGAAACCGCATGTGAAGCAGGATAATTGCACTAAAATCAAATTAGTAAAATCGCAGTACGTTGACAGTGGTGAATGCGATCAAGGCACATCTTCGTGCTGTAGCTCCCCCTCTGTGATGTTTTCTGATTTAAACGACTTTGAACCTGACGTTAAGAGTGAAGACGAAGACCTCTCAATATCCTCAACTCCACCAATGGACTTCATACCTCTAACCTCTAAAGGAAAGACAAAACATGAAGGTCAGTCTTCAAACATACTGTCTATGTTGTCGCCTCCGTCGCCATTTTCCTTTATGAAAGACTTTAAAAATGTAAAGGAKGTTTCCTTTCAGTCCCTGAAAAACGAGAGTGATGGTAAACCCATCTCTTTCAAAACAGACAAAAAGTACAAGTTCAGCACTTTTCTTATGATGTTGAAGGACTTGCATGACACTAGAGAGCGAGAAGGCACACCTCTAGAGCTAGAAATTGGTCCACCAAGTGCTCATGTTAAGTTGGAGCCTTTGGTGATACCACAAGAAKCTCCATTGGAAGGCCATAGCCAAAATATGGATTTTGTTCTTAGCAGTAAAGTTTCAAGTCCAAGCAAGAGCATTGTCACACAAAGTCARTGCAGCTCACATCAGAAACCCAAGAGGCCCTATAACAGAAGGGGCTCCCATTGGTTGAAAAGGAAAAACAATCRAAGAGCACCTCATTCCATCAGGTCTGGACCTGGTTTTCTAGGAATGGATTCCTCATCAAAGAATGGAATGGAAAGCTTATCGAAAGGGGACCAATCATCCAGGATTCTGGAGATACAAAGCAGTAGCTGGGAGAGCCGGGCAGAATGTGGAAAAGGAGAGGTGGCGAGATGGAGAAGACTAAAGGTGAACCAACAGATGAAGGAGAGGGACGCTATGCAGGAAACCAGCCTTCTTGACGTTTACACCATGAATAACACAGGACTGATGCTTAATGTTGGAGATAGAAGTCGGGCTCTGGAMGGTAAGTACAGTCATATGTCCGCTTTTTACAACATTTGTGTAAGAAATAGGTACTTTTGGGGGACTTTTGGACTTTTTTTTTAAACGTCCGATGAAAATCGACAAATTGAACTTTTTTGTTTTAATATCCATAGTCAAGATCACTGATAGTAACTGTTTATTCTGCAAAATATTGACTTTTCTTTGGTGTTATTTAGAACATAAACGAATAAGAAAACCCAGCAAAAGGCTGATCGAATGGACGGAGGAGTACAACCAGATTTTCCCCACAAGGAAGAAATCCAAAAAGCCTCTCCAGTTGAGTGGAAAGGTAAAAATACTTCAAAGTAAAGCTGTGATCTAAAGTTATGATTTCCTCATATTGTTACATTACATTTTAGCAGTGGTTCCACTAATCATCTAACAACTATTAACAGAATAAATTTTTYATTTAGTGGATTAGCTTTTTCACTAACTTAGAAAATCGTTAGTGGACCAATAAGCTTCTGCTAAATTAGGTTTTWCTAACATTGAGTCTGCTAACARCTAACAAACAAGCTAACATCAACAGGTTTGTGTAAGTCACCACCAGTGTTTAGCTTGAAGAAGACAAAGACGTGATGGACTGACAGTCGTCTTTGTGGTCATCATTTTTCTTGTAGCTTTTGCTCATTTTTAGTTGCTTAATGGTTTAGCATTCCCATAAATATTTTTTAAACTTCTGTTTTTTTTACTTGCATTAGCTTCTGCTATTTATTTTTACATGTTTAATGGTTTAGCATTAGCTCACACAATTTTTCTATTTTTTTTACGTTTAGAGGTTTAGCGTTACCTTCTATTTTTAAAAAACTTTTTTAGTTGTTTAGCATTAGATTCTGTTTTTTTCTTTACTTGTTTAGCATTAGCTTCCACTAATTTTTTTTATGATTTTTTTTACATGATTAGCAGTTTAGCRTTAGCTAAGCTATAGTTTTACTTAGCAACTTATGAGTTAGTAAAGCTAACTTTTTCATTAGCTGTGCCCACTGCCAGTAACGATTTGTACAATCAGAACACTCAAATTTTGATTTATTCAGGCTGCTGAACACTTGATCTGCACATCTGAAGCATCTGGATCTGACCAGAACGAACACGACAACACGCCCTCCACTGGACTTCCTGAAATACTGACCCCGCCTCCTGAGGAGGTTGCTCAGACGGCGMCGCCTCTTGAGCTGCAGAGTCCTAAAACTGAACTCCCATCAACCCGAGATCCACCGATGCTTTCTGTGAACACGCTGACCCCCCCTCCTGAGGCCGAGCCCTCGCCATCAGAAAGCCTTGTGAAAGAAAACAGTAAGGCTGACGTTTTTTATTTAAAACTACATCCAGAATTACAAATAAATGAYGATTCTGAGCTGTTATCTTCATGATAAATGATAATGTTCTTCAAATGTCAGGGACCAAACAAGTTATCTAGAAGTGACCATGAAAACATCTGTTCTGTAGTCTAATCTAAAGTCTAAAGTTGTTTAATCCACAGAAGGTGCTGCTGCGTTTGAGAAGAAGCGGAAAAGGAAGCCCACCCAGAAGATCCTGGAGTACAGTCTGGAAGCTGAGGCATCAACTGGACCCAAGAAGAAGGTACTTTGGTTCTTTATAAAAACAATGGGTAACACTTTACAATAAGGTACACAAAAAACTACTGAGGAACTGCTCAGTAACTACTCAGGGACTACTGAGTGGTTACTAATGACACCAAGAGTAACTACTCAGTAACTACTCAATAGTCCCAGAGTATTTACTGAGTAGTTCCTCAGTAGTTAAGATTTTTTTGTGTACCTTATTGTAAAGTGTTACCAAACAATGCAAAAACCCACAAGTCATCAATTTGTTTTCTCAGTTTGGTGGATATTTCTTTAAGACTTTTTATGTTTTTGTATTGGACTTGGCTGAGTTTTCAAAATATATGTTGATATTATTTTGTTAAAGTCATTTAATTCTGACCCTATGAATCATTCAGGCATTAAAAAACTCCTAAATTCAAGGGATGAAACTTTTAATTGGATCTTTAGGTATTTTGTTCCCAGCAGCTAGTCACAAAAACGCAATTTGTTCCAGTTTTTATTTWTTTATTTATTTGAAATGTGAAAAAATATCAAATATAGTACAGTTTAAGACAGGGGTTCTTAACCTTTTTGACCTCGGGGCCCAATTTATTGAACATAAAGTGACACGAGGTCCAGTCAGACATTACCAATGTATGGATCAAAATGATAATTATTATAAATCTTGGTTTAATTTTTATTGTTTTTACATTATAACTAAATTAAATACACTTACAGTTTAACTCCTGTCAAATAATCACAAGACATGATTATAACAAACATTTTTATATTGTAACCTGCCCATAACAATTATTTGAATAAATACAAAGATCAGTCAACAGAC
>NW_013953250.1:110590-112015 GCF_001266775.1 Austrofundulus limnaeus
CTTAAGTATTTAAAAATATTTAAATACCTAAGTATTTTTAAATACTTAAGTATTTTACTTAAAGGTTGATTTTGAAAAGTGTAAATTCTGAAATCAGACAAATCCTAAATTTACAAGCAAGCAAACAAATGTGATTTTACAAGAGTTTAAATAAAAAAGTTTGGACTTTTAACCTGTTTGCTGCCGTCTCTCTGTGCACCTGTTTGATCTGACGTCTCATGAACAGATCCTGCACCGTCGTCGTTTAAATCCAAGAGCAAAGCCCTGAGCTCAGCCCCGGACATCAGCACCTGCACACCTGTACCCTCCTGTCAAACTTCCCCTCCACCCACCACGTCAGCCACGGCCCCTCCTGAACCAGCAGATTCTCCTCAGCCCGATGAAGACCACCCTCAGGAGGACATGAAAGAAGCTGAAGAGTCAGAGGCAAGAAATGTTTTTTTAAAAAAACACAACTACTTTTTATTTGTTTCAAGTTTTATAACATTTTTCCCCCTTATGTCCAAAGATGGACCAGTCTGGGCTGGACCACAGGTTCTCTGTGAAGGACGACTTGTTGCTGTGTGATGACTCTGCTCTACCTGTGAGGAAGATCATCGGGGACCGAGGGGGTCCAGCCTCCATGAAGGAGAATGTGTGCCAGGTCAGTGGCTGAAATAACACARATCAAACCATCCCACTGTCCTTACTGCTAACGTTAACAAAGTTAGCATGTAAAGGTCGAGGCGCTGCCGCACCTAAAGCAARATTTATTCGCCCCACAAAGTAGTTCCACCTAATAATTAATGTAAATTTACTTAGCTTGCTTAAATGGAATTAAAAATGAGTTTTTGAGATTCATTGTCAGTTTTTTTTTACTTGTTTACAGTTACAGTTGTTTACAGGGCGGTACAGTTTGTGTTTTATCCTTTAGAGTTGTGAAGAAAGTAAATATGTTAAAAACCAAAGGGTTGGTTTTTCTTTTTGTCCCAGATTTGAAAAGTGAAATCAGTGTTTGTTTTCTGATGGGTTTCTGTGGTAAAAGCATTCTGAAATTATTGGATTTCTTTGAGAGGTGAAGGTTTGGTGAGTGTGTGCGAAATGACTTTAAGATCAGATTAAGATAAGATAAAACTTTATTGATCCCAGAGTGGGGAAATTTGCACATTACAGCAGCTTAATACAGGAGAAGCTGAGAAGAATAATGAAAGATAAATAAAAGATAACAAACAAAACAACCCCACAATATTCACATGTGATATATAGTAATGTGTATACATAAACACATATGCATATTTATTTACATATATACACATAAAGTAAAATGAAAAGAAAAAACAACACTTTAGTTGTTTTCTGGAGGTTTTCTTTACAAAAAGAAATCATCCACAAGTTCGCAAAAGGACAATACAACAGAACATATTTTGACTTTCCTGCATTGTTTCA
>NW_013953250.1:114286-115823 GCF_001266775.1 Austrofundulus limnaeus
ATGATGTACGTTTTCTTTTTATTTTACTGTATATAGATATTTTTATGAATAATATAAATAAACTAAACTAATGAATGAACAAAAAACAATCCTTCGTCAACAAGCATTCGTAAAATGTGATTTCTTTCATCAACTTTGTGACTTCTTCAGGYGTGCACACCTGCTTCGTGTGTAAAAAGCGCGGCGAGGATGTGCGACGCTGCATGATTCCGGTCTGCGGGAAGTTTTATCACGGAGAGTGCATCGCAAACTTCGCCCCGACGGCGCCGGTGAACCGAGGTTTCCGCTGCTCCATCCACGTCTGCCTCACCTGCTTCATCGCCAGTCCCAACAGCTCGTCCGTCTCTAAAGGTGAGCAGAGGAGCGACAGGTGTTGCTTCAGGTAAAACCATACTGCTGCTCAGATGCTCTGCTCCTCTCTTGTTTGTAGGTCGACTGGTGCGATGCGTTCGCTGCCCCGTGGCGTATCACGCCACAGACTTGTGCATGGCGGCGGGCTGCGTGGTGCTTTCCAACAACAGCATCATCTGCCCCAACCATTTCTCCCCCCGGCGCGGCGTCAAGAACCACGAGCACGTTAACGTTAGCTGGTGCTTCGTCTGCACTGAAGGTACTTCCAGCCCGAACCTGGTGAGAAAAGCTCGTACGAGGCCCGTCTTCATCTTGTTTCTCATTCCGCACCGCAGGAGGAAGCCTCCTCTGCTGCGAGTCGTGTCCGGCGGCGTTTCACCGCGAGTGTTTGAACATGGAGATGCCCAAAGGCAGCTGGTTCTGCAACGACTGCAAGGCTGGGAAGAAACCTCGCTACAAGGACATCCTGTGGGTGAAGGTCGGGCGCTACAGGTCAGTGATCAGACTTCAGCTTAATTTTCAAATGAAGGTTTTGGCGTCTAAATGTGTAAATTTGACCTACCTACCGTATTTATTCAAGTATAATGCGCAGAGGTGTCAACCATTACGATCTCACCGTAATCATTACGATATTGAGACCCGCTTTGAACCATTACGTCGTACTAGACATTTATAATGATCTGGCCTTGCGCCGAGCTCCTGGGAACCTCTCCCATTGCATTTTTCCACCTACACCGTTCGGTTTGGCTCCACCCACTCCACACCCGTTTTCGGTCTTTCCGCTGTGGCTCCCGCCCACTTTCGGACCACTTTTTCGGACCTCCTCTCGAGGTAGTACTGAGGCCGGCACTGTTTGGGGCGTGAAGGTGCCGAAGCGTGTARCAGTCACGATTGGCCAGTGAAGCTGCCTGGATCACGTAGTTCCAAATGATGGCGGAGCGCTGGGAGAAGCTAAAAATATATTGGGCCCATTTCAGAGCAGTGAAGGACCACAACAACAGTGGGAGTGGCTCAATGCCGTGGGACTACAGCTGCTGTGGGTAAATGGAGGGGATCGCTCTTTACAGCCACCGGTTAGTTAGTTAGTTAGCTAGCTGCTGCTACTGTAGACTGGTCAACTCAATGAAAAACAAACAGCAGATTGTATCTTTACTGCACAAAATAAAAGTCAGACAATATATACAGC
>NW_013953250.1:117709-119485 GCF_001266775.1 Austrofundulus limnaeus
TGAGATCGTATTATACATGAGATCGTATCATACATGAGATCATATCATACATGAGATCGTATCATACATGAGATCATATTATACATGAGATCGTATCATATATGAGATCGTATTATACATGAGATCGTATCATACATGAGATCGTATTATACATGAGATCGTATCATATATGAGATCGTATCATACATGAGATCATATTATACATGAGATCATATCATACATGAGATCGTATTATACATGAGATCGTATCATACATGAGATCGTATCATACATGAGATCATATTATACATGAATAAATACAGTAATCTGTCCCACAGAATATGCTGGTATGTGAGATAAAAAGAGTATTTTCTGCTTTTCTTGCTTCAGGTGGTGGCCTGCGGAGGTCAGCCATCCCAAAACCATCCCAGATAACATCCAGCGGATGAGACACGATGTGGGCGAGTTCCCGGTCCACTTCTTCGGCTCCAACGACTACYTGTGGACCTACCAGGCCAGGGTCTTCCCCTACATGGACGTGGACGCTAACAGCAAGGAGAAGATGGGCAAAGGTGTGGACGCCACCTAYAAGAAAGGTACGACTGCTTGCTCATTTCACATATTCTAAAATCAATAAAGATTTAATCAGTTTTATGTTGATTTGCTTGATGATCCTCAGCTTTGGAGGAGGCAGCTGTGAGATTTCGTGAGCTGCAGGCAGAGAAGGAGCTACGGCAGCTTCAGGAGGACAAAAAGAACGACAGGAAGCCSCCGCCGTACAAACACATCAAGGTTAGAGAGAAGATTTAAGCAGGCAGGATGGTCGCTCGGCAGCCGACCGGTCGACRCGCCGTCACATGGTTGTTCGGCGTTCGTTTTTGCACAGACCTTTTATAGTTCCTGAGACACCCCGAGCCGAGCTCCTGGGAAAACCCCTCCCGCTGCAGCATACATCACTGCATGGGATTCCATCCCTGGGGAGTCCAATGCGGGGAAAAAAAAGTCCTCAGCTCCTCACTCGACGTTGTTTATCTATAAACTGGTCCCTGATTAAGCTCCAAAGTTTTTATCAGTCAGATTCCACCGTGAAAAATGTCTGTTTTATCCCCTTTTATGAGTTTTTGGCCATTTGACTAACTGTAAAAATTGCTGCTTCCTGGTAAAACAGTCGGCTCTGGAAGCGATCGCTTTTTTCTTCTTTTTTTTCTTTCTTTTTTTGAAGCGAGTGGTTGAAGCAAATGCAACGTTTGAGCACTTTCAGCACAAAAAAACACTCCCACAAACTTCTGACCAATCACACCATACAGTTTGTATGTGTTCTCATGTGGAGGGGGTGAAAAGTTCAACCCGCGGGTTGCAACAAGAAGTGCCGAAATGTCGGCAATGCGAACAGTAGTGACGCAATTTTCATCATAAAACTGCGACAGTTCGGCAAGATTTCGGCAATTCGGCAGCAGCATGCAGGAGGCTTTAGTTTTCATGTCTTTGACTTTCAAAATGCAGATGTGTACCTGATGTGTACCTGTCTGACTCATCCAGGTGAATCGGCCAATAGGAAAAGTTCAGATCTTCACTGCGGACCTGTCAGAGATCCCACGCTGCAACTGCAAGGCGACAGACGACAGTCCATGTGGGATGGACTCGGAGTGCATCAACCGCATGTTGTTGTACGAATGTCACCCTCAGGTACCGACACACCTCAACCAGACTGACACAAGCTGCGTTTCCATTACAAATGTGCGCAAAACTTTGTCGATATTCTGTTAATGTCGAAAAAACAGTTTCGCAACTGCAGTG
>NW_013953250.1:120431-122623 GCF_001266775.1 Austrofundulus limnaeus
ATGAACAGAATGTCATGAAAACCTAGGTCATTAAAGGATGTCATGAATTACTAGCTTAAACATAAAAGTATTAGTTCCATTACACTAGCGCAAAAACATTTTGTCGAAAAACATAATTTTTTTCAAAATTGACGGGTTTCCATTGAGCAAATTTATTTGCGAAATTCTAATTTGCGCATTTTCATGGTGAATGGAAACGCAGCTACTGATGCCTCACAGGTGTTTACCACAACATACATTAACGACCCTGAACCTGTAGGTTTGCCCAGCGGGCGAGCGGTGCCTCAACCAGACCTTCACCAAGCGTCAGTACAGCCAGGTGGAGATCTTCAGGACTCTTTCTCGAGGCTGGGGGCTTCGCTGCGTCCACGACATCAAGAAGGTCAGCTCCGTCGGGACGTTACGACATTAGCTGTGGCGAGTTGTTGAACGCTCTCCTCTGTGTTCCCGTCAGGGCCACTTCGTGACCGAGTACGTCGGGGAGGTGATCGACGAGGAGGAGTGCAGGTCTAGGATCAAACACGCACAAGAGCACGACATCTGTAACTTCTACATGTTGACTCTGAACAAGGTACATCAGCACTCTGCATCCTCACAGACTGCCAGGTCCACAACACCTGACTGGGTTAAAGAAAAGACATTCTGTGTTTTAGGACCGAATAATCGATGCCGGGCCAAAGGGCAACGAGGCTCGCTTCATGAACCACAGCTGTCAGCCCAACTGTGAAACTCAGAAGTGGACAGTGAGCGGAGACACACGCGTGGGACTTTTCGCTCTTGTGGACATCACTGCAGGTCAGAATAATAATAATGCTGAGTCAGCTTTCAGAATATTGTTTTCCTTATAACTTTTTACATACTTTTTAAATGGTAACCAGTTCAACAAACTTGCAGCTGTTTTTAACAACTAAATCAATATGTTCAGCTTTTTCAGGACATTACAACTACAACTTTTTGTTTTTATAATATGTTTTTAAAAATTTACCTTTATTTAAATATTTTAGACTGAATTGAATGTTAAACCCACATTTTAAAAAAAAACATGGATTTACTGGTCTTAGCTTTTAGTTACTGTTTTGTTGTTCTAAGCTTTTAATTACTGATTTGCTCATTTTAACTTAGCTACTTATTTACTGGTCTTAGCATTTAGCTACTCTTTTGGTAATTGAAACTTTTACCTCCTATTTAGCTTGTTTCCACTTTTAGTTACAGTCTGCTGGTCTTAGGTTTTAGATGCTGGTTTTTTTTTATTATGTAGTTACAGTTTTGCTACTGTTAGCTTAGCTTTCAGTTATTTTGTTGGTCCCATTTTTAGCTACTGTTTTGATGATTTTTAGCTTTTAATTACTGTTAGCTACCTTTGTTAATCATTCTAACTTTAACAACTCAGTTTCTGCTTTCTTGTTCCACGTTTATGCTAAATTTGAACAAATTTAGTTTTTTAAATGATGGTTTTTGATGATTTGTCAGTAAAAATCTTTCAGCTTTTTGTCTTCTTTTGTCAACAGCAGATTTTCCACTGCCTGATAATGTTTCTTTAATCTGAAATCTAAACTTGATCTATTTTTCAGGCACAGAGCTCACCTTCAACTACAACCTGGAGTGTTTGGGAAACGGGAAGACGGTGTGTAAATGTGGAGCACCAAACTGCAGTGGATTTCTGGGCGTCAGACCAAAGGTGAGCAACACGAACCGAAGCCCAGTCGCTTTTCTGAAATACAACACCCCAACCGTTCTGGTCTCCCAACAGAACAATCCTCCATCTGAGGACAAAGGTCGCAGGCTGAAGAGGAGAGGCCACGGCAGGAGGAGGAAGAAGGTGGTGTTGACCAAAGAGAGAGAGGACGAGTGTTTCAGCTGTGGGGACGGAGGACAGATGGTTTCCTGTAAGAAACCTGGATGCCCCAAAGTCTACCACGCAGACTGCCTGAACCTCACCAAGAGGCCTGCAGGTCAGTGATTAATTACTCCTCATGCAGCTCACCTGTCTRCAGGTAGGAGCTCACTATTAGAGCTTAGCTGGTAAAAATAATTGGTAACTTTTCTGTTGCAGACCAATTTTTCAAAAATCATGTCTTTCAACATTTGCATTTTTGGTCATGCACATTATTTTGTTCTTAATGAGTAACTTACCCCTAAATTAACTTTTTTTTAGCTGATAAACTGTCTAGAATGTGTCTAAAATGTTATAT
>NW_013953250.1:124558-125429 GCF_001266775.1 Austrofundulus limnaeus
GACATAGATACTTTATTATGGTATAGTATTTAAATTTATGCCTGAGAAACACATAATATTGGCCCTTTAATGTATTTAAAACATGTGTATAAGGCTTTAAAGCCAGCATTGACCTTAAGCTACATCTCCCATAAGGTATGTTGATTATTTTACACACCAAATTATGACATCCCACTACTAGATGGCACTGCACAGGGTTTAAAAGTAGTCGGCAGCCAGCCATGTAAAACCTCCATTTAGCTGCATGAGCCAGCTACTTTGAGAAGGGGTTATCTGCAGAATCAAAGTGGGCGTGTCACAAGAGTAGGCGTGTCTAAAGCATAAAAACTGTGGGCTATGAGGCCTACATGACTGTATCCTTAGATCCTGCTTGACCTCTTTACAGCCTGACCCTGACCCCAACACTAAGGTTAACCAGGACAAATGTGACCCAAGTAGGGGTCTCCAGAAAAAGTGGTGCCGTACAGTAATGACCCTTTTGTTCTTGTCCAATCAGGTGGTGCCGTACGGTGACGCCCCTTTTTTTTTGCTTGTCCAGTCAGGTGTGTCCCTTTAAAAAAGTCAGTCAAATCAGGTGTGTCRCTTTAGAATCGTTTTGAATCCCTTTGAGGGCCACTGCTCATGTGGCCGTCGGTGGAAAGTGTTTGACACCCCTGATCTAGATTAAATAAAAACTATCCTCATATGGGACAGGCACCGTGTGTGTAGCATGTAGCATTTTTAGCAGCTAAACTTCTGAAAACATCAAACAAAAACAAAACACTCAACAACTTCTAAATAACAAATGCAAAAAGTTACTACATTTAAAATATGGTAAAGTACTTGTTCTTTATTGTTTGACTAATTTAAATATTGTTGTTTTTTTTTGTTT
>NW_013953250.1:126846-128719 GCF_001266775.1 Austrofundulus limnaeus
ACGCACACACACACACACAAACACACACACACACACACAAACACACACACACATGGCCCCGTGCTGAAATGGGCGGGACAGAAGCAGAGGAGATTCTTAAAGAGACAGAGGACAATTTCAAGGTGTTTAGAAACAGAAATGATGAGAAGTCAAGTTTATTATGACCGAGTCAGTGTTTTCATACTGTTTATTATTTTTTCACTGATTTTTGGTCAACCGTAGCACAAAAACAGCTGCACCAATCAATGTGAAATTTAACAGGACTGTAGATGAGTCTGACCTACACTGCGCCAGCCAACAGTTTTATGATAGACCCCATACTTGAGGAGGGGGCTCCATCCAAAGAGGAGGTGTCTGCACATGCAAAAATGCTTATAAGTCAGAAACTGTTCAACATAGAAGCTTCAGATTTATTTTATTTAGCTCTGATGAAGCTCTATCCATCAGGCCCACCAATCAGTGCCCCCCCACCCCCCGGACCCCCAATTTATCTGAAAAAGTGGTATCTGGACATACAAAAATTGTTATAGCTCAAAAACTATTAAGCATAAGAGCTTCAAATTTTCTTTGATTGTTTAGCTCTGATGAGGGGCTATCCATCAGGTTACAGTAACTAAAGCCCCCCACCCAAAAACAAAGACCCCCTCCCAAACCACTACAATTTTGGGATGCACCTAGTAGTATGACATTTATTAGGAATAAAGACTTCTGAGTTCTGGTGCATTTCTGCGTGCGGGGGTCATTATGTTACGGCTATGTGGTCTCTAGTTTTCTATTTAAACATATAAACAACATTTTAATAACAACTGGGGGTGACGTAGGTACTTTATTATGGTGTAGTATTTAAATATTTGCCTGAGAAACACATGATATTGTATTATCCCTTTAAGGTACTTTTTTTGGCGTAGGTCAGCCCACTTTAGCACCTGTTTGGTGGGTGTGACCAGTGAATGAGACATCTTCCTAAGTGCCTTTTTAAAAATATTATTTTTCTGCCTTCATCCATCCTTCATGTGTTCATTTGTTTCAGGTCGTTGGGAGTGTCCGTGGCACCAGTGCGACGTATGTGGCAAGGAGGCAGCGTCCTTCTGTGAAATGTGCCCCAGCTCCTACTGCCGCCAGCATCGTGAAGGCCTGCTCTTCATCTCCAAACTGGACGGCAAGCTGTGCTGCAGCGAGCACGACCCCTGTGGGCCGGAGCCTCTGGAGCCGGGGGAGATCCGGGAGTACGCGCCGGAACCCAGAGCCCTCCCCCCAGGGCTGGGCATGGCCGTCATCCCCTCAGCTGCCTCCACCGGTGGTCTCACCCGGAGCAGCTGCAGCGTGGAGAAGATGGGCGGCAGCGGTGAAACATCCAAGTCTTTTTCTTCRTTTTCCATCCCGGTGCCCCTCCCCGCTCCTCCCACCTCCCCTTCCCACAGCAGCTCCGACACTCCCAGCAGCCCCCACGTGTTCGACCTCCCGCACTACTCACCCATTTCCTCGTACGAGGAGGAGCGGGACATCCTGGAAGACGAAGAGGGGCTGCTGGCAGAGGAGGAGGAAGAGGAGGAGGAGGAAGAGTTAGTGGAAGAAAGTGACRTTAGGAGGCAGAGATCAGACTCTCAGGAGGACGAGGAAGAGGAGGTGAGCCTGGAGTACCTGGAGCTCAAAGATGAKGAGGAGGAGGAGGATGAGTGATGCACAGAAAGTTCTTCTCTACAAGTAGCATTTATTCACTGTCGTCCAGGAATCAGATACGGAGCCCGAGAGGGGACATGGGTTTTTTTTCCTTTTGCGTTCCCTCGCAATACCTTTGCGTTACCTCGCAATATTGTTTTGCGTTCCCTCACAATACCTTTGCGTTCCCTCACAATACCTTTGCGTTCCCTCA
>NW_013953250.1:130296-131610 GCF_001266775.1 Austrofundulus limnaeus
ATATAAAGTTGACATATCCGTTATTTTCACAGTTTATGTTCTCATCAGGTCATTTCGTCCTCGTAATCTCTCGTTTACCTCATTACACCTAATGTATTCAGAACTTTCAGTGTTTTTTTATTTTTGGATTAAAACAGATGATTTATTGTAAAAATATAAAAAAATAAAAAAACAAACAAACAAAAAAGAAACGTAGAGACGAGACGACCTTTCCAGAGTTCCTCTCCTCAGTTTTGATCCTGCTTCCGTTACATTTCACAGTAAAGGAACTTTATCTGTTTTGTCCTCCTTGTGGACTGATGGTGATTTCACTGAACTACTCTGCTGCCAAGACAGACTTTACAAAAAATAATAATAAAAATCATGGGAGGATTTGTTTGTGGTGCTTCAAAGTTACCGGATTGTGACGAGATTCCACATTTTCTTTTTTGTCATTTGCTCATATTTAAAAAAAAATCATGAATGAACTTCAAATAATTGTTTTTATTTCACCTTAAAGATGGCTTAAAAAAAACTGATAACATGTTTCGGTTCACGTGTTTAAAGGAGGCAGGTTTGTGTGACGGTAGATTACAACTGTCTGGTAGTTGCTCCGGTACGTACGGTCTGTGGTGCTTTCTATCATTATTTAAAAGCCGTTCTGTGACGCACAAAAAGGAAGACGAGCGAGATCTGAGGCGTCGGAGCTCCCGCTTCTCCGAGGCTCGAACCAACGGACTCCTGTTTCAGCGTTTGTTCTGGATTCAAGCTTAGCATCGTGTGTGTTTTCTGCCAATGCCTWAGACTGTGTTTGGGTGGAGATCTTTGAAAAAGAAATGGGGGAAGGAGGGTGTTTGTGTCTGTGAGAGCCACATTTCCTTACAAAATGCCTTTTTCTACAGTAACTCCTCCCCCCTTCAACACAACCAGTGTTTCATTCCTGTGTACCTGTTAGAGCTGACCTGTTTCAATGACTGCTATAGAAATATATAAAACAGGAAGTCATGAAGTCATCTCTTTGTTCCAGCATCTTTTTTATCTTCAGATTGTGTTTACCTTCAGGTAGGGGTGTTCAGTTGTAGACCTCGGGGCGTTTCTAACCTGAATGTTTTCATTCATTCCTGTTAATCACTCATTTATTCAGACCAGGTGTGTTGGAGCAGAGCAAAAGCACCATTTATCTTGTTAGCCTGGAAATTTTACTTATTTCAAGTTCAAGTTTATTTATACAGCTCCAAGTCACAACATACGTTGTCTCAAAAAGAACAATGTAAAGAAGAAAGCAGCAGATTGTGTTGAATCACTTCATCACAGTCTCCCATCCTGAGCAAACGG
>NW_013953250.1:131819-133767 GCF_001266775.1 Austrofundulus limnaeus
CTTCTGGAAGAGACAAAGAAACAACATGATAGAAATAATAACAATAAACATGTAGAGAAGAGAGACTAAAGACATTTCAAGATTTCAAGAAATCTTACAAAGTGCAGTTGGAAGATTATTTCACTTCATTTGAGTCTGAATCTTTTCAAATTTCTCAAATTAAGGTAAATAATCTGCCAATGGACTAAGACCTTTGCAAATTTTAAAATAAGGGAAATTTCCAGGCTAACAAGACAATTTAACCCGTTCTACTTAATACATAAATGTCAAAACAAGATTTAAAAAATACTTTTTAATGGTAAATGGACTGAACTTATCGAGCACTTTATCAAGTCCCTCCAGACCCCAAACAGCTTTAGAGTTTCACCCAGTCACACTCACATTCACACACTGATGGTGGTAAGCTACATCGTAGCCACAGCCACCCTGTATTTACTTTACACACATCATATTTATCTGGATATAAGATTAAAAGACTTGTTTAGATGGACAGTTTTGCAGTGTATTGTTGTTGGCCTCAAAGAGACAGTTGTCATCAACTTCAGCTAAAACACTCACGTTCCTAAAAAAMCTGAGCTCTATGTGGTTTTTCTTGCATATAACAACATTTTAACACCTCTTATAAACACTGAAAAGTACTAGGTGCACGACTGACTAAATATGAAATAAATAACACAGAAATACTATTAAAAGTAAGAGTTTTACTCACTGTTGAGTTGTGAGTAGTCACCATCTTGAATTCTGAATTCTCCCACTTCCTGACAGGAAATTCCAGTTTCAATTTACAACTTGTAAATGGGAAATTCCCATCTCCCAGTATAACTGGGCTGCAGCAAAAGTAGCTGATGAAAATGCGACAAAATGACGATTACACACGGTGGATTTTGTCGGCTGTTTTTGAACCCTGTACACCTAAAAACCAGACCCTCGTCCTTCACTTTGCTTCAGACGAGGGTCCGGACTCTCAGCCATAGAGGAGATTCTTGMTGGAGGCGTGGCCTCTGCTGAAGTTTTCCAATAAAAAATATTGGCAACAAAACCAATTATTTGTCTTTAAATCTTAGTTTTTCCCACATCTAGTTACTTCTACTCAAAAGCTGATTTTGCTGCCCTCCAATCTGCTTTTAACTAATTTATTACATTTATTAAATCAATGAAAGAGTGACCTAAATCCTGATTTTATTGATCAGAATTGACTAAATTGGTTTATTCTTTCCCCAATTGAAACTTARAAAGTTGCAAAATTTCTTTCAATAAGAGAATCCTGCAAAACACTTCTGGATTTTGATTAATTTATGCATCCATGTCCAGCAATAAATCTGACTAATTTATTTGTTTAATTAAAGTATTCGTTATTGTTGAGCAGGTAAAGGAAAAATTCTTTCTGACTGATGATTTTGGCCCACGTGACAAAAGGTTTGGACAGCCCTGCTTTGAGGCTTTGTGCTAAATATACTGACTGAACTTTTACATTTAAAAGGTAGAAAAAGTCAGGTGTGTGAGTGCTGAGTCAGCAGATTGTGTGTAAAATATTTGTCCATCAAAATGATTGATCTAAAACAGCCCTCTGACTTTTACCTAATCTTTCTAAACTTTATTTACAATTTCTTCGCAGAAACACATTCTTCAGTTCTTTCAACAACTTTGTTTTTTTTTAGAAATGTATTTCAACAGATTTGTTCACTTACACTTTTAGCAGTTTGTTTTTATTTAAGCTTTAAAGTGTAGTTTTGATTTCAGATTTCAAAACTTTCATTGCTTTGGACATTAAATAGCATCAACAGGGCAAAAAACTTAATATGAATAAAATCTCAGATCACCTTTTAATTCGTAAAAAATAAAAATAAAAATCCAGAACTTTATTTTTGGAATATCAATATTTTTGTAACAACTATCAAATAAAAATAATGAGACATGGAGGACAACGTCCATTTATGTCCCCTCGTGT
>NW_013953250.1:134873-136625 GCF_001266775.1 Austrofundulus limnaeus
ATATAAGTTTATCAAATAAAGTCTAATGTTACAACTAATCAGGGATCTCTTTAAGGTGCAGACATAGATAAACTTGTTGGTACACTTAAAGAAACACTTCATTTCACATTTGAAGTGCTTCAGAAAAAATACATTAATATACATCTATATTAATGTATTATGATCAAGTTGAGCATAAAAAGTTTAAAACGTTTCTTCCAAAGCTATGCTAACAGGTTGAGCTAATTAATGTTAGCATTAAAGCCATGAATCTAACTGTTGGACCTCACAGGTTCCTTCAAGCTTTTCACCAGACGTTCAGCATGTTTAAAGAGAACAGCCCGGTTCAGCTGTGAGCCCCACCCTGAACCTAGACCAGAGAAACCACAACCCTGAACCTAGACCAGAGAAACCACAACCCTGAACCTAGACCAGAGAAACCACAAGTCAGATTATTGATAGAAATGTTCGAGCTAAAGCCTCCAAGACCATCTCCAAGCAGCTTTGTGGTCCTCTGACCTTAGCTGACAGGATTATTAAAAAGTATGAAGGTTCGTTGAACTGTCAACCTCACAAGGCATGGACGCAAGAGGAAATGCGACCCCAGGTTGATGAGCCGAATAGTGAAATGGAAGAAAAACATTCAAACTGAGACAAAACTGGAGCTTTTTGGCTTCCAGTCACATCTGTTTTGTTTTGTTTTATTCTTGTGAAATGGTACCAACACATTTCCTGCGTCTGTATTCACCCTCGCAGTTTTCCACAGAAACGCTGTAGCAACATCTGTGACCATTGAGCTGAGCTGTTTATCAGCTTTATAATACATCCTAAAGTGTCACATGGGCAAAAAAACAAAAACAAAAATAGAACGTCAACACAATCCTTCCAGCCGTGCTGTCGATTCAAACGAGTCTGAAGATTGTGTCGTGTGTTACACCAGATGTGAAAGTGGTTTGAGTAAAAATTAGATCCTCACTTTGAACACTGATGAAGACYGTTTGCACGACTGGAGGTAAATAAAACAAACTGCTGTAAACACGACTCGTCGTCCTGAAACTCTGAACCAGCACAGTTTTCACCGCCTTCATCGGTGATGATTCTAACCCCAGCCTCTCATGGTTCAGATCTGTAGCGCTGGAGTGAGCTACAGACAAATGGATCGTTTCACGCGGAGATACAACACAAAGGGTCTTTAAACTCCTGGACGCCTCAGTTTCAGAGCAGCCTTCCTCTGTAAAAACCCTTCAGCTCTTTATGGCACTAAATAAATAAACATGGAGTTACAAACAGCTCCTCTTATTTGGATTTAGAATCATCCCAGCACGTCCCAGCTTTGACTCCAGGACAAGTCTGTCACTCTTCCTGCTGCTCAGAGTCAGTTGTTGTGGCAGCAGCTGTAAAAGATCGAGTCTTTCTTCTGGCCCAAGTCCACGCCCGGTTCCTCTGATGGAAACAAAAAGAAGGGATCATSATCTCTGGATGAAAGCTGACGGTTCTGTCAGCGCCGTACCGTCTCAGTGAAAACGAGCGTAAACTCACCTGTCATGTACTGGAAGGAGCTGTCGTTGTAATCCTCAGCAACTTTGTGGAACAGCTCGTCTGGAGGACAGGAGGAGAACAAAACTAAAGTCAGATTAGTCTACATACGTATATATATATACCACTTTATTAGGTCCACCTGTCCAACTGCTCATTAACACTTAATTTCTAATCAGCCAATCACATGGCGGCAACTCAGTGCATTTAGGCATGTAGACATGGTCAAGACAATCT
>NW_013953250.1:137625-139415 GCF_001266775.1 Austrofundulus limnaeus
TATATATATATATATACAGATTCGTCAACAGCTTGCAGCTCAGAATGTTTGGTCAGTTCAGAAAGTGTAACTTATTTATTACATAGATTCATTACAGAGTGAAATATTTCAAACATTCATTTCTTATAATGTTGATTATTAAACTTACAAAAAAAAAACAAATCTGTGTGTCAGAAAATTAGATCACATAAGATCTATATTAAAAAGATATTTTAAACAAAAATATCAAGTACATAATATCAGTCAATTATCAGACTAATCAAATCCTGAAGCTTGAAGAGGATCAACAATCCTGAATGATGTGTTTATTAAGTACAGGGTGAGTCAAAAGTATCAGGACACCCTTTTATTTCAGAAAGAAAAGGGAAAATATAATATCTGAATACCCCAGTGGGTAACAAATAAGGGGGCCTATCCTTTGGGCCAATGGTTTTCAAAGTTGGGGTCGTGACCCTTTTGTGGGTCACAAAACATCAAGTGAGGGTCCCCAGATGATTTCCAGACATCAATTTAAAAGCAAAAAAATAAATAAATAAAAATGCTAATAGAATATTTTCACCACGATTATTGCAATTTATAAAACAATAATCATAAATGATTGTGACTGTAGTATTATAGTTATTAAATATGCTTATATTGTTGTTATTCCCATGTTTAACAGAGTTATTAGCAAAGCTTGTATAAGTGAACAAGTAATACCCAGGGTTGCGAGTGTCTGCAACTATTATTTTGTGGGCCGGAAGCAAAAAAGTTTGAAAACCACTGCTTTAGGCTATTCCCAGAACATGGCAGCCATCTTGAAAGCTACCATATTGGATCAAGGGCAAACTTTTCCACTTATGGTTCATTCTTTGTTTTTTCCGTTTCAAAATAAAACAAGAAATAAAATAATAATCTTGTGTTATTGATTTATTTTTGTTTTAAAACTAAACTATAAAAACAACAATTGTAAAACTATAAAAGGCCATGTTTTTTGTTTTATTTTAATGGTTAAAGCAAAGACAAGCTTTACATTTTGTTCGTGCATCATTTGGTACTTTCTGGCCTGAGCTCCTGGATCATTACGTTTTCACTTCTCACCATGGATGTGTTTGTGTTTTTAGAGGGGGTTGCGCTCTTACTGTGAAAAGAATTGATTTAATATTCCAAGTTATTTAGAATAGAGTTTGAATGCAGCCATTGCCAATGTCTTTAGGAATGATTTCTGGTTTTAGGTGGTCTTCCAGCCACTTTAAACTCTTCTTCTTGAGCCAGACACGTCCATGTTAAAGGTTAAARGGTTATTAGTTTAGAGAACAGACAGTCTCGTTTTAGAACTGGCATGTAAAAAAAACAATCACAACACAAGAGCACTTTTACTGCTAAYGAGCCAAAAACGAGTTTTTTTTTCTACGCTGAAGCTGATTTACTGTGACGACCTTAAACACAATGAGGACCATCAAGCTGAACGTCTCTTTATTCTCATGACTTATTATGAAAACTGTCACCAAACATGGTGAACAGCTGACATCTTCAGCAATCATCCTTTTTTCACTCATCTTTCTGCTTCCTGTTGTTTTTATACAGTCATATGAAAAGGTTTGGGCAACCTTGTTAATTTTCCTGATTTACCTTTATAAATCATTGATTGTTTCGATTAAAAATAATCAGTTATAGGAGACAAACACAGCGATATTTGAGAAGTGAAATGAAGTTGAAATGATTTACAGAAAATGTGCAATAATTGGTTAAACTAAATTAGACAGGTGCATAAATTTGGGCACCATAAAAACCTTGAGTCAATATTTAGT
>NW_013953250.1:139959-142015 GCF_001266775.1 Austrofundulus limnaeus
TGTTCAGAGATGTGTTGTGTGTTCAGAGATGTGTTGTGTGTTCAGAGATGATCTTCTGCCTACCTCGGTTGTAACCAGTGGTTATTTGAGTCACTGTTGTTGTTCTATCAGCTCAAACCAGTCTGCCCATTCTCCTCTGACCTCTGGCATCAACAAGACATTTGTGTCCACAGACCTGCTGCTCACTGAATATTTTCTCTGTTTTGGACAACATCCTTCACTTCTGTTTATTCCAGATTAGTCTTGGTCTGCCACTTGGAGCCTACACTTGAACTGTGCCTGTGGTCTAACATTTTCTCACAATGTTTCTCACAGTGGAGACTGAAAGATGAAATCTCTCAGATATCTTTCTGTCTCCTTCCCCTAAACCATGACGCTGAACAATCTTTGTTTTCAGATCATTTGAAACTCGTTTTCAGACTCCCATGCTCCCACTCTTCAGAGAAGATGCAAAGAGGAGAAAAACTTACTATTGCCCTCCTTAAATACCCTTTCTCATAACTGGAGTCACCTGTGTATGGAGGTCAAAGGTCACTGAACTTAACAAACCTAATTTAAGTTCACATAATTAGTTCTAAAGGTTTTGAAATCAATAAAATGAAAACGGTGCCCAAATTTATGCACCTGCCTAATTTTGTTTGAATTATTGCACACTTTCTGTAAATCATATAAACTTCATTTCACTTCACTAATATCACTGTGTTTGTCCCCTATATGATATATTTAACTGATATTTTTAATCCAAACAATCAATGATTTATAAAGGTAAATCAGGAAAATTAACAAGGCTGCCCAAAGTTTTTCATATGACTGTACATACATTTTAGGAGGCAAAAGTCAAATTTCTTCTTAGCAAAGAAAAGCTCCAAGTCAAAAACCCTAACCCACCATCGTTCGTACTCTGCCAACAAATAAACTCAGGTTGTGGTAGGAGGCGGAGTCAGCGGAACTCACCAACATTGTTTCCTGTTTTACTGGAGGTCTCAAAATGCTGCGCGCCAATCTCTGCAGAGAAACAAAAATCCACTTATGAGTTTGTGACAAAAGTACAGTAGTGTTGTTTATTTAGCTATTTAAGCTCCAGCTAATACGGATCGACTAAAAGCTGCAGAGTTCAGAAATATAAAAACAGTCAAGTTGATTTATAAATGTTTGTTTCCTGTTTTACAGAAAACAAAARCTGCTACAGATCAGGAGAGCTCCGATCACCTTCAGCAAAATCCTGCGCGTCGTGGTAGTCGATCTGACGCAGACTTCGGTTTCCTTCGATCAGATCGTTCTTCGTGGCACACAGGTAGATCTTACAGTGCTGCAGGACAGAAAACACACAAACAGCTTATTGAAGGACATAAATGAAAATGTTTTATTTTCCTGTAAAATRCAAGTTATTAATAAAAGTGAGCAACATGTTCGTACGCTAACAAAGCTAAAGGCTAAACCTTCAATCTGGTCTCATTCTGATCAGACCTGGAGTAATTCCCTGAAAATCTCACATGCAGACAAACTTTTTATCTTTGTTATAAAAACATCGATTCCTCTGTCACATAATGACTTTAATGCAGAAAACTCTTTTACCTCCTCGCAGTTTTGCAGYTCTTTCACCCAGAACTTGGCTCTCTGGAAGCTGCTGCTGTCGGTCAGATCTGATGTCACAAAAACAGCTTTAGCCTCAGTAAACTCACAGCCCAGCAAAAAGTAAAACAGTGATACAAGTGGTACAGTACAACTAACGTGAACGTAGGAAAAAGGTGGAAGTAAAGGAAAAGGAGGATCTGAGGGCGAGTTAGACATGACAGCTGTGTGAGTCCTTCACTGGGAAATACCCTGGGCTATTTTAAAGGAGGCAAAGTTTCCACATGTCCAGTAAAATAACTGCAGAACCAGGTTTATTTTATTTTAAACTGGGGTTTGAAGCATCATCACTGGCAGGTTTGTGTTTAAGTAAGTAAGTAAGCAAAGTTTATTTATATAGCACCTTTCATAGACATAAAATCACAAAGTGCTTCACATAAAATAGAATAAAAACAAGAAAGTAAAATCCATCCATCCATCCATC
>NW_013953250.1:142025-145933 GCF_001266775.1 Austrofundulus limnaeus
TGAAATATCGCGATATTTCAGTGTATCGATATTTTCTTACACCCCCTAATACCAAACATGTCCAGCTGACAGATCTTAAGTTGAAAGAAATAAAAACCTTTTAGTTAAAATGTTTTCTCAGGTGACTGTAAGGTCAGCAGGTGTTTTTATGTGTAGATTAAACCTGATGTTTCCATGGTTTCTCCTGCAGACTGCTGTATGGAGTGTCCAGTGTGCAAAGAGGACTTCGCAGTGGGAGAACCAGTCAGACAGCTACCCTGTAACCACTTCTTTCATTCAGACTGTATAGTACCGTGGCTGGAAATGGTGAGTCACAGCTGATGGCAAAACACTGCAGAGCCTGGAGGATTAGTTGGACTGCACAAAAATTACTTCACTTAATCACGTCACATTTATTTCCTTTATGCTTCAGATTGTAACGTGTTTTAATTCAAAATCATACAGAAAGTGTGGATTTTACTACTTTTATCACTAAATCAGATGTTGCTTTAAAGTGCCTGTGACATGCAGCTCACTCAAATACAAAAAGTCAAAGAAAATATCTTTATATTTAAGAAACTTGACATAATATATATGATTTTACCCATTTTGTCACATAAATTCTGGGTGCGAGGCTGCTAGCGAGCTATATCCACCCTGAAGGTTAATCTTGGACAATATCTGATGATCGACTCTTTTAAATGAAACCAGAGAGCGTTGACAGAGAGGAGAAGGTAGAAATGACTCAGCCTGGAACTGAAAATATGGATGTAGGACAACAGAGCTGCTTCATGGAAGAACAACCTCAGATTAGCATGTTAGCTTTAGCATTAGCCCCGATGCTATATTGCCTTATATGTATTAGCTCAGCTTCAGAAACATTGCAGAATCAAAAATGACACCAAGTTTCTGAGGCTGGACTGAACAGGTGGACCTAAGACACCAATAAACTCTTCAATCTGAGTAACCTTATTTTCCGGCGCAATAGTCAGAGTTTCGGTTTTATCAGCGTTAAGTTGTAGACGATTGTTGCTTAACCACTGTTTGATGCTAGCTAAATAATTTGTTAGGGACTCTAATTTATGAAACTCACTTTCTTTAAATGAGCAATAAAGTTGGATATCATCAGCATAGAGCTGAAATTGCACATTTCTGAATTTCTGGATTACCTGTCCAAGGGGGAGAATATAAAGAATAAACAGAACGGGTCCCAAAACAGAACCCTGGGGTACACCACAAGTCAGGCTGGTGGTATCGGACATGATGCCGTTTACAGAAACATTAAAACTTCGGTCAGACAGGTAAGATGTCTGAGCAGTTCTGAATTCACATTCTTCCTCTGGGTGTAACCGAAAGCTGAGATAATTTATCTTCATCTGATGTCTGTTACAGAAAAACAAACAAAAAAACTACCAGGAACTGCACGACAAAATATGTGATGTCCGAAAGACACCAAACTTTTTACAGCCTGCACTCAATAAAACTGATTCACTACAGATCCAACCAGAAAAACATCAGCAGACGTCTGTCTCCTGCTGGAGCTTTCAAACTGTTCACATGTAAAAACAGCCGAAGGTTACCGTAGCAGACGATGGCAGCTCGAGCTCCTCTGTAGTAGATTCGGCTCATGGCTTCGTACCGCTCGGATCCAGCTGTATCCTGAACAAGAGACAGAGCAGATCGTAAAAATAAAATAAAATCAGGTGTCTGCTACTACTTTTGGTTTTTAGCTACCTTTCTGCTATTCTTATCTTTTAGCTAGCCAACTAAAAGTACCTTCAGACTAACCTTTTGCTACTTTTAGTCTTATCTCCAGCATTTTACCATTTTTTACTTTTATTTTCTAGCTACTTTTTTCTACTTTAGGTTTAAGTTATCCTTTTGTTACTAATAGCTAGCCCTATTTTTAGCTAGCTTTTGTTCCATTTTTAGCTTTACAATAACCTTTTACTACTTTTAATTGTTAAACCAGCCTTTTGTTATTTCTAGCTAACCTTTTTTCCACTTTTAACTAGCCTACGATACTTTTAGCTTCTAGCTACCTTTTTTTTCCTAATTTTAGACTTTCAATAACTTTCTACTGTTAGTTTTTAACATAGCCTTTTCCTACTTTTAGCTAACCATTTTTACTTTAGGTTTTAGTTATCTTTTTCCTATTAATAGCTAGCTTTAGCTACTTTTAGCTAAGTGTTTTCAAAAATTTAACTTTTAAATAACCTTTTGCTACTTTGTTTTAACCCTAGCCTTTCGTTACTTTTTGCTAACCTTTTTCTACTGTAGGTTTTAGCTAGCTTTTTTAAAACTAATAGCTAGCTTTACCTATGTTTAGCTAGCTTTTTTTTCTAATTTTAGCTCTTGTTTAACCTTTTGCTACTTTTAGCTAACCTTTTTTGTACATTTAGCTTCTTACCTACCCTTAAGTTTTACCTAACTTTTTGCTACAAATAACTAATCTTTTGCAACTTTTAGCTTCTAGTTAGTATTTTACTACCTTTAGCTTTTAACTAGTGTTTTGCCATCTCTAACTTTAAGGGTGTCTTTTGTGACTCTCTGATTCTACCGTTTTGTTTCTTATAGTTAGTTTCAGGAGTCGACTGATACATTAGCCGGATGATATTTTTGGCCGATTTTTGCGTTTTTTCTTTGTAACGGTATCGGCCGATACGTTCAGCCRATCCATTCTTTGGGTCACTCGAGCGCATGTTGCCGGCCCCTCCCTGGTAGAGAGCAGCTGGTAATGTTGTGAGACAACAAAAAGATAAAATAGATATCTTAATATAGATAGATATAATAGATATCATTATCTGTAAAACGATAATGATTTTTAGCGATCTTTTAACAGACTGGTTAGGGATGTTTTGACCAAGCCGTATTGTTACACATCCTTTCACATGTATGACGTTCAAATTTCGTGCATCTAGCACTTTCCTTTCTCAAGTTATGACTAAAATTAATCTTAAAAAACGTAGCTTCTTGCCCGACTCGATCAAGCTACTCCCCGCACCGTCAATCCGACCAATCGCGTGTCGGGCCATCTCCGCCCACATCGAAACCTCCTCCAATCACGAGCAGGGATGTCTCCGCCCACAGGACAAAACCTAAGCAGAGACCCCTTCCTCATTTTGGGTGAGTTTCTGCTGTATTTTGGACACTGCTGTTTTCTGCACCTGTTATTACCTGGTTTATTTATTTAGTTACTTATTCACTTTCAAGGCAACGTTTTAATCTTTATGTTTAATTTGAATTGAAAAAATAAAATAAAATAAAATACCTGAGAATTAATGACACAAGTCTAAAAAGGTTGGCACCACTGCTCTAACTCACCCAGATTCCCAGAGTTATCACTTTCTCTCCCACCTGGATCGGTTTGGCAACAAAAGCTGCGCCGATTGTCTTTTGGGAGAAAATAAAACAAGTTGAATTTATCAGTATAAAAAGACAGGTTAAACCACATCAGCCAACATAAAAATAGCTAAAAGTCGAGAATCTGATGTATAAATATAAAGCAGATGAGCTGAAACTCACATTCTGGTAGGGGCCGACCAGAAACCGATGGTGGACGTATCGCTCCACCAGGCTCGTCTTCCCCACGCTCTCCTTCCCCAGCATCACCACTTTGGCGTCCACTCGCATGGCGCTCATGGTGGAAGAACTGGACTGGGACTGAGCGCTGCAGGGCCGGAAACAATTTGTACACATTTAGAGTTAGTTTAAAGCTTTAATCCATTACAGCTCTAATCTTTACTTCCTGTTATCTCTGCTGACAGAGTTCATCAGACAGCAAAACTGAAAAAAATAAAATTTTAAAAATCATGTTTTATTGATTTACTCTTACTATATACTTGAACTCTTTCACCTATTTAAATATTTTGATATTTAAACATCCAGCTCATTCAGGAATTGTGGTTTAATGTTCGTAACGTTTATAC
>NW_013953250.1:147060-149018 GCF_001266775.1 Austrofundulus limnaeus
AAATATCGCGATATTTCAGTGTATCGATATTTTCTTACACCCCTAATATTTACTGTTTCAGCTACTGTTCTGTTTGTTCTAGCTTTTCACCATTCAGCGTACTTTAGCTTGTGTTTTTCAAACTTCAGCTTTAAGTTTAGCTGGTTTTAGTTGAAACGGTTCAGTTTCAGCTCGTGTAACTGAGTGTCCTTACAGAAAATTATCTGTTTTTTACTTTAACTTTATTTGGTAACAAAGTCAAACATATTTGACAAAGTAACTAAGGTGAACATAATGATAACAGGAAAACATACAACGCTTCAATAAGTCCAGTTTTCAGGATTATTGATTGTAGATAAATGTTTTACAAACACAACAAAAACACTTAAAGTTACCAGTCGACTCGTTTCTTTATTATTTGTTTTTTTTAGTTCTCCAAGTTTCAGGAAGTCTTTATTTTGGACCGTGGTTGCTTCAGTCCAGAGTTTATATTTTCAGGTATAAAATTGCTCGTACAGTCAAAGAATGAGTCTGTGTTGTGTTGACACATGACAGACGTCCTGACAGTTTGAAGGCTGAGGTCTCGTGGGTGGTTCTGACCCGAGGGCAGCCAGAGGCTTAAACAACATCTTTGCCTGATACAAAGACACCATTTGTTCCCATTTATTTCACTGAATGCATGAGAAGTACCATAAATAACCAAGTGTGACGGAAAATCTTATTTTAGGACCAGCAGGATGACTCCCAAAGAACTAGCAGCTGAAAACTTTTACAGCTGAGCCGAAGAATGATGCATCTCTCAGGCTTTAGCTGTTTTTTCAACCTATTTTCTATTATGTCTCTCAGATATTGTTCATCTGCTGCAGACTTGTTATTTTGTCCTCTACATGCACCTCTCATCAAAAACATGCCCAGAGTCTTACTTTGACTCAAGAAGAGTTTATTTTCTATTTAAACATAAAAAAGCAGAATTTTAATAACAACTAAAGGTGACATAGATACTTTATTATAGTATACAACTTAAATATATGCCTGAGCAGCATWTAATATTGCCCCTTTAAACATGCTGTGGTGCTAGATACACAAAATAATTAGTAAAACAGCAGCTAGAATTAAAAGAAAAATTCAAAAGACCTTCAAAAAACAAGAAAAACTACCATAATACTACTAAATAATACTAATCAAGGCCAGTAGCTCATTGCAACATCAAGAAGATTGGTCATATTTATGGTTAATGGATMCTTAAAATATAAATTTGTTTTTTGTTTACCAACAGAAACAGTCAAAGTGACTGAAAATAGGTCAACAATGGCAGGTTTGCAAAAGAAATTGCTTTGTTTACATTGAGTGCATACCCGCATTCAAGTACCATATCAGTATGTTTATGAAACTGCTGGAGTAAACTGTTWGAAACCATTTGATAGGTATGGATAAGAATTTATATGGTTATAGTTGATTAAATTATACTATTTTTTTAATGTCAGAAGGTAGGGATTGTGTAAAATGCTAATTCTGTGACATGTCTTGAATTTGTTATTATTACATTTAAAAATTAACCAAAGTAAAGAACATCCTCCCACAGTGGTAAATCCAAATATTTAGCCAGGAGATGTAAAAAAGTGCAGGTTTGATGAGATGAAGCTGCTCAGAGGTAAACATGACACAGCCAGATCTCAGCTAGCTTAGCTAACTTCAAACAACGTTAAACAAACACTGAAAAACTCACCTGGAAGCTAGCTCGACTCGACAAATTCCGCTCACCTCCGCTCAGGGAACAAACCTGCGCCGACAACCGCCTACTGTTCAGCGGAGAAGGACACAGCCGTCAGCCCGCTCCTCGTCATCCTCTTTGCACCGCCAGAGTGGAGGAGCCCCGGCTGCTGGGAACGTCTGGACACCGCGAAGGAGGCGGTTAGCTCCGGCGACTGCTGCGAACCATCCGGTTAGAGCTGCCAGGAGATGGTGGGGGGGATTCCAGC
>NW_013953250.1:150639-151711 GCF_001266775.1 Austrofundulus limnaeus
AGACATGTAAAAGTCTAAATTTATGAAGTGTTCATAATATTAAAAATAGACTACTTGAGTGATTTTAAAAATGAATAATATATTATTTATAATGATAAAACCCTGAATGAAAGAGTTGGGATAGTAAATGGATTTAATGAATATTTTGTAAATGTAGGGCCCAAGTTAGCAGAACAAATAAATAAATCAAACCCACTGGAAGTGGATAAATTAGTATAAAATAAAATACATAATCTATGTACTTGAAACCAGCAGACAAAATCCAAATTAAGGAAATAGTTAATCAATGCAACAATAAAAAATCAATGGACTGGAATGACTGTCACTTATAAAAAAGATAATTGATGATGTGGCAGATCCTCTAACATACATTTGCAACTTGTCAYTCATAACTGGAACATTTCCAAATGCAATGAAAATAGCGAAGGTTATTCCTCTATTTAAATCTGGAGATAAGCATATTATCAGTAATTATAGACCTGTGTCTCTTCTTTGTCAATTTTCAAAAATACTAGAAAACGTGTTTAGTAAAAGGTTAGATAATTTTATTGCAAAGCAAAACATTCTGACTGATTGTCAGTATGGTTTTAGAGAAAACCAATGGCACTGATGGTATTAACAGAATAAATTATAGACAACATGGATAAAAAGAAATTTGCAATTGGTGTATTTCTGGATTTCAAAAAAGCTTTTGATACCATTAATCATGACATGTTATTAAAAAAACTGGAAAGGTATGGAATTAGAGGGGTGGCATTAAACTGGCTTAGGAGCAACATTGGAGAAAGGAAACAATTTGTAGAATTGAAATCAGACTTACTAAACATAACTTGTGGAGTTCCGCAGGGATCAGTTTTGGGACCCAAATTGTTCAATTTGTATATAAATGACACAGTCAAAATATCAAACCTTATAAAATACATTTTATTTGCAGACGATACAAGTATCTTCTGCACTGGAGAAAACATTCAACAACTTCCAGAAGTGTCCTGATGCATCTCAGTAATCCAGGTAAAAAATCAAAAAGAAAAAAATTGTATAGGTCCTCTGGACGGGTTCTTCTCTAATGAAA
>NW_013953250.1:156659-158846 GCF_001266775.1 Austrofundulus limnaeus
GTAATATTTGGGGTCACAAGTTTTTGCCATGGATATTTTGTGGGTCAGAAGATAAAAAGTTTGGGAACCACTGGCCTAGGTTCATGAAAACAAGCGCACCCCGCTGTAGCCGTGTTTTACATTGGTTTAATTTGATTGGTCCAAAGCGTGACCATGTGACACCAATTCTGAAATATGATTGGTCAAAGTGTCGCAAGGCTTTTCCATCTCATCAACAACAAACGAGCACACAGACAGGAGCAGGAGGAAGGCAACATGGCCGAGGCGGAGGCAAGCGAAGTAAGTTACGGAGGAATCTTTCAGGAGATCTTCACGTCCCCGCTGAACCTCACGCTGCTCAGCCTCTGTCTGTTCCTGCTCTACAAAATCTTCCGCGGGGACAGGCCGCCGGACCTGGGCGAGGTGGAGAAGCCTCTGCCCAAGATGAAAAAGAGGGATTTTACCCTGGTAGATCTGAAGCCCTACGACGGACTGCAGGACCCGCGGATCCTCATGGCCGTCAACGGGAAAGTGTTCGACGTGACCCGAGGCAAGAAGTTCTACGGGCCAGGTAATTAAGCGTCATTACGACTCTAGCTGCTTTAAAGCGTAAACAACACGTGAGTCACCTTTAAATATTTAAATTGTAAACACTGAACACACAACCTTCAGTACTTCCGTTGATTAAAAAAAAAAAAAAAAAAAAACCTTTGGTCAACTTTGTGCTGCTGGAATTTGGCGCCACGCCCCCTTTGTTTTCAGGCCCTGATCGTGTTTTTTCTCAGCGGAGGGGCTGTGGTGGGCTTGAAGCCAAAGATCGTCTATAAACGAAGATGAGCTCTCCTTAAACAAACCAAACAACCCTTTAAGTTTCAGCAGGAAGTGATTAGTTTGATATTTTATTTACAATTTTAGTGAAATCCAAACTTAGACATACTTATTAGATTATTTGTGACCCATTACAGTATTTCTGTGCAGATCTTTGTTGTTAAATCAACTAAAAACATTGTGTCAGTCATTTGTTTTCTCCAAAACTAAAAGTATTTGTGATTGAAAGGTCAGTTTTCATACATTTTTAGATGTTTAAATTATGTTGTTTATTGTATGGTTTTATTTACACCATTACAACACAACTTTTCATTTTTTGTGTGTGTTTTAAAACCTGTGCTTTTGTAACTACTAACGCATAAAAAGCATTTTGTAGCCAATTAATCCAGCCTAACTTGCTATTTAACATAGTAATATTATGTTTTATTGCAGCAAAGAACAAATGAAATATTTACCCAACCAAACAACATGAACATCAAAGTCCAAGCAGGGTCCATTTTAAACAAATTACACTACATTTGTGTAACAAGATGGAAAAACTGGGTAAAAATAAAAGTTTAAGCGTTATAGTGACCACCACAAATTGATAAATTTTCTTATATTTTCCTGCGTAGCAGTTTTCTGTAGAGATTCTTTGAGTCTGGTGGTTTTTGGAGCAACAGTTGTGCACAGTGTTGCACGTTGCTGTTTTTTATCTTATCTCAGATTGTGACCTGTGCTGTGTGTGACTTCTGACCCACTTGATAAGTGACTGTCGGGCTGTACGTGTACCACACCGGGTCCAAAGCCTGAAATCCTGGCTTTGATTTCACACATGTTATTTGTGTCTGAAAACACTTCTTCAGCCGGTTCATGTGATGAAACTGGATGTTTATCTTTAAGAAAGCATTAATTGTTTTAACACGGATAAGAAAGCGTTGCTCCACCTTTCAAGCTGGASTTTTAGACGTAGATCACCTTATGATCCGACCTGAAACTGTTCTGGTGCTGAAGTCTTCCACGTGGTGATTCTGTTTCCTGTTCTCGCAGAGGGACCGTACGGAGTGTTCGCAGGCAGAGACGCATCTCGAGGCCTGGCGACGTTCTGCCTGGAGAAAGACGCCCTGAAAGACGAATACGACGACCTGTCGGACCTTAACGCCATGCAGCAGGAGAGCCTGACCGAGTGGGAGACTCAGTTCACCAGTGAGTCACGTCTGTTAGCCTGTCGACGCCACGCTGCGTGTCGACGCCACACTGCTGCGTGTCGACGCCACGCTGCTGGCCAACAAAAATTTAATATGATGTCAGAATAAACACACAATTAATTAGGCCTGTCACGATAACAAATTTTGCTGGGCGATTAATTGTCTCAAAATTTATTGCGATAAACGATAATAT
>NW_013953250.1:160114-163559 GCF_001266775.1 Austrofundulus limnaeus
CCTTGTCCTTAAAACCTAGTGACACCCCTGTTCCACACCATTGAAAAGCTTTTTGTTGGCTTTACCAAGAAAAACTACTGAAACTGATTAGTACAGTGGTGACAGTACACTTCATTCTTTCTCTGTATATTTTAATAACATCCTAAAATCTAGGACTGCACAATATTGGAAAAACTAACAGATTTTTTTTAACCCTGCCATATGAAAAAACAGGATTTGTCAGCAGATGACTGGGACCTGAGCATGTTTCCTTCTATCATGTGAAAACATGAGTTATGTTTTACCACCTAACTATCATGATAACTGTATTTTACCTCTTTTCCTCCAGTTCTTTGCATATTTGCTCATCTTCCTCCACAGCTGGAGAACTCACCGACAACACTTCTGAAAAACGTTGCCATTATTGTCCCCAGAAGTTTCACTACAAAATGAAAGCTGCCCGCTGCTGCCATCAGAAACAACCCGTCAAAATAAAAGCTGTTTATTGTAATAACTTGAAAACGCCTTGATTTAAGGACGTGTGTTGTGATGATGATGCTCAAACATTATCTTAAGTTCCTTTTATTAAGTTTTGTTTTAAACGTACACAATTGTATCCTAAAGTATATCTTTACATACAAAATATAATTTTTGGTAAAAACAATCTGACTTGAGTACCAGTTATAGCTCAAACTACTTTATTTGCTTAGAAAAAAGTGACTTTTTAAAAGTTGGACATGAAATTGAACCGTGTAATAAAGGAAAAATTTAATTGTTTTTATTCTGATTCCAGTGAAGTACGACTACATCGGCAAGCTGCTGAAGCCCGGAGAGGATCCRACAGAATACACCGACGACGACGAGGGGAAAGACAAGAAGACGGACTGAAGCAGCTACAAAGTGACGAGGAGGAAGAACGTTAAAGATGCCTTAATGTTTGGACTTTCAGAACTTCTGCCTCCTTTTTTTAGACTCGTTCCCAGAAAACCTTTTGCTTTTTACATTCGTGTAAGTTTTGGACCAATCCTGCAGTAAACTGTTTCCTGAAGGGCATTAACATAAAATTAACGTTGGGTTTAATTCCAGCTGGTCCGTTCATGTGATTCATCTGAAAACCTGTTAAATAAGAACACTTGGTAGTTAATGTTTGAGAGGAATCATTTTAAATTTCATCCTCCATTTCTAGCCTTCACCAGAAACAGTTAACATTTCAGAAGTCTGCAGGCAGGAAGACTGATGGGAAAAATGTGTAATTTTTTTTTTGATTGCGGTAAATAAATGAGAACACATTCTGACATTTTTGTTTCTTTTCCAGCTCAGATTGTTTTCTCTGTTTTCACAAATATTCACAGTGACAATCTGATTTTCTGTTCTGTGTTTGCGCTACCCTTTTTTTTATAGCTATTTTAGTTATTTAGTATCTTTTTTATAGCTATTTTAGTTATTTACTGTCTTTAAAAGTGATCAAACAATTTCCGTAAGCTGTTAGACAGTATTATAAACAGACCCCTGGTTTGAATTTTGTAAAACTTTATTATTTTAGTGGGCGGTGGAAGAAACACTAAAATAAAGCTCAGTTTTAGATGATAAAAGTAGTAAAAATGTGATTTGCTTCAAACCGAACYGCTGTTTCAACCCGACAAATGAAAGATAAAACAATCTTTTTACTTATTTACTTGACGCTTTGTTTAAACATTTTAACACTAAAGCTGTCATGGCAACGAGTCCAAATTCCCTGTGGGCTGAATAACCAGTGTTTACCTTTTCTATGACCGAGTAAACAACATAAAACTAAAGACTGGCTGTGCTTGCTAAAAATAATTAAGCTTAAATAGATATCCAGGAGAAAAAACCATGTTTGATTTTCTGATTATATTCGTGTCCTGATATTAATTTTAGCCAACATTTTAACTAACTTGACAAAGCGATTTTTTTTCTGTGTAATGTCATTCTGTCATCCTCAAATGATATTTTGATTTAATAAAAGATATAAAATAAATATGACTCGTCATTTGAATAAAAACATATTGGTACTGAGCTTTCTTTAAACAGGTTTATGTTGAAGATAAAGATTTAGGCTGCCTCAAGTGTTAAAACCATATTTTACTGTGTGCGTTTTAAATACAAAAACATTTAATGTGAAGTAGCATGTGTAACATGTTTCACTGTATTCAAAATAAAATAATTTTAACGACCATATAGACAGCCAGGAAAAAAAAAGATGTGTCAGAAGTGGGATTCGAACCCACGCCTCCATTCGGAGACCAGAAGTCCCGTTTTTACGGAAGGAGTCGATCCTTGAGTCTGGCGCCTTAGACCACTCGGCCATCYTGACACGGTGTCACAATAAAGTATTTCAGAAGTATTTATATGTATCTCAGAAGTATTTCTATGTCAGTACTGACGTGTRGTAGTTGTATGATATTAATAATGTTCATTATGATCAATAATAGCATTTCATTACGTTAGGCCTTTGTTTTACTCAATTTTGTAACAAGTTTCAGCAATTTTCTGCGCATGCGCATCGATGCCGCGTTAAAGGTACCGTCAGACAATCTGGGAACTCAAAGCTCTTTTTTTCCTTATAAAGAAGACTGTTGCGCTTTGTCAACATAATTATCTACATTATTATTTTTTATAACTTTTATTAGTTTTGCAACCCACACATATGCAGTGTTAGTTTTCTAAAAGCGGAAAACAACATCAGTGGTTTTTTAGCTTCTGTTTAAACGACGAAACTCGAACGCCTCACAGCTTCCGGTTTAAATATTTGCGGCGGCCATATTGTACTTCCGTTCTTCAAGGGTATCTGAAAACGCTGAACGAGACATGTACCGATTTGCCAAAGCTACTGCTGACCTGACTGGTAAATACGCTGGTTTTATATGGATTTTGTTTGTTATTTGACCAAATACCAGTTGACTTTCAGACAGCTGAAGGTCACATGGCCTCTCTGGTTGGTGACCGCGTCCAATGAGCTGTTAGCTTAACATTAGCATGTCCAAAACAATCCTTTTAATGCTTAAAAGTCATTTTTTTAAATGTCCCTGAATATCCTAAATGTTCTGTAAGGAAGAGACATTAAACACTGTGTTAAATATGGTTTATAAATACAGCTTTGGACTTCAGTGACCTGTTCAACTTTGAGCAACCATGATTAGACATCAGCAATTTCCCTTAATAAAGCTGTTAGAATACTAATTAAAAAGGTGTAAACATTTACCTTACCAAGTTTTAAAGTATTCTGTTGATTTACGTCTATTTAAAAACATCAGTTGTGACATAAAATACAGACCAGAATAGATCTATAACTTAACTAAAAGCATGTTGTATCCTGATTGGTGCCAATTTCACAATTTGAGGTATTTTGAGTTCTTTGAATCGCGTATTTATATTGTTTAATAAATTTTCCACAGCATATTCAAACTAGGAAAAGACCAAACATTTTTCATGGTAGGCATAAAAT
>NW_013953250.1:165510-168153 GCF_001266775.1 Austrofundulus limnaeus
TATCAGAATGATCCAGGTGTCAAAATGTAGCTTTTAAAGACAAGAATCTGAAAATGTAATTAGGTCGTAGCAGGTAGAAGCATGGCTGTYTTTACAAGCACAGGTGGAAGGCTGACTTCATAAACAAAATAAGGCTTGGCTCCACAAGCAAAGGTTGGTTAAGATTAAACTTTAATATGTACATCCAAAGAGAAAAACGCTTCCACAAAACAAATTTACACCCATAAACAAAAAGACTTGTCATATAAAAAATAAACACTTGATAYAAAAAACTCCACTTCCAGGGAGTTTTTTTTTTGTTGTGTTTTAAAGGCAGCTGGAGTGTTTCAGGTTCTACGGCTCAATTTGCTTTTGTTGAGAGCTGTACTGCAGTGGGGAAACGATGAGACGTGACGARGCTTTACGGCGTCATTTCCAGCATTCGTTTCCCATCCAAGTCATCTCAACTTTGCCATGCTTCTCCTCCTGCATACTTTGTCCTAGAGCTGCATTGTAATTTATATCTGTAAAGTACCTGTGCCAAATGATGGCTATGCCTTTTGGTGCCTGTACAACTTATAGTTTTTGAAATATTAATGTTTAAAATCATACAATGCCAGTCAATGGAGCCTTGTATTGGTCCAATACTGCCCCCTGCTGTATCTACTCAGTACTGAACCATAGTTTAATAATATTTAAACTCAGTAGTTCAGTGATTTACAATACTAATATATAGTATTTTGATGTTTTTCTAAAATCTTGTCCTAATATTACTCTGTTGTAATATTATGCAGTTCTTAATCAACAACTGCATTGCCAATGTGGCCTCTTTCTGCACACATACAACCCAACCCCTGGCATTGCCCTCTGCCACAGTGGTCTCATGGTTAACTCTATGGGCTTTCATGTGGGAGATCTGGGTTCAAAACCCAGCTACAGTAACTTTAACAAAAAATCACTACAAACTTCATATTGTCACACAATTACCTTAATTCTAAACACCTGCTGATGTGACAGGCACAAGCTGGTACAGAAAACATATTTGAACTTGGTCACAGTTCATTCTGAAAGTCCACTGCTGCAGGCAAAAACATGCTACATGGAAATGCACACTTGTTTTTACATCGTAAAAACCCATGTCTAGTTCTGTTTGTTTTTTGTTCGGCTTCAGCARTGCCTCCTTATACTCCACGACTGATTAAAAAAAGTTGTCTTCGGAGGAATTAAACACCTTTTTTAACGTGGTTGGAGCTGCTGCTCAACTCAGGTCTGACTGTCAAGTGAATGAACACAACACAGTTTGTGTGCAGTTCTTAAAGGGAAAGGTCACTGTGGCTTACACAGGGGACAGAAATAACAATTAGTGTCAAAGAGAAATGGATTTGAGGGCCAAAGAGCTGCATCAGTCACAGAGCACAGAGTCCTCTGTGGATCAGAACATGTAGTTTATTCTCCTTATTSTCCTTGTGTTGCATACATGAACATTACTGTTGTGCAAAAGCTCAGCTGTGAGTTACAACCACCAGAGGGCAGCTAAAGCTTTTTTTCCCCCTCAGGTCCCTCATCAGGAGCATTTTGTAGTGTGAAAAACAAAACATCTCATTCTGAAATGTATATTTTATTTTTGCTCAAATTTTAGATATATTTAAGTTCTGAAAACCTTAAATTGTGAAAAATGTCTGAATTTGATATTAACAGCATTCCTTTACTATGAGAGAGTTAGTCGTAATAAATAAATGTTGACATTCTTGCATGTTGTTCTGTTTTTTGTGCAGGTAATAACTCAAGGTGGCATCACCTGGAATCTTTCTCCAGTCAACAGGCTCACGCCGCGGCCATGGAGGGAGGCTGAGGAGTAAAGGTCCAGACAAGAACTCCTCTGGTTGTACAGATGAATAACAGCATGTTCAGTCAGTCAATGACTGTGTTTATTCTAACATCTTTTCTTCAAATAAATTCTCAAATACATCTCTTATCATGATTTGTTTTATATGATGAACGGCTCTCTTTTTTTAATTTCGAAACTACAAATCTTACAAGCATACATACATCTTATTCAAGAGCCTTGGTTTACAAGCAGCCACTGAAAATTAAAATAAGGAACATAAATAAAATCCAACATGAAAGCTGTTTAAAACAATTGCATTATAGCATTACAACAGGAAATATGTATAAAGCATATTAAGTTAAACAGTAGGAAATACTGTAAGGGGTCTTAGTCATTAATATTTGATTATTTTTCAAAAAACAAATTGGACATATAGAGGAGAGCATCCTTTGATTCATTTTCAAAGATAAAAAGTGATATTTCTTTTAGATAACATAGAAGGTTAGGGGTAATTTTCAAAAATTTACATTTATGCAAATAATATTTAGCTATAATGATCAAGTTATTAACTATAACATCCAATTTTGTGTCCACAGTATTAAAGCCAAGTTTAATATTGTACGTTAAAGTTGGAATATTTAAATTATTGGCCAACAACCAATTATGAAGATCCTTCCAAAACTTAGAAGTATAACTAGACATGGGTTTTTACGATGTAAAACCAAGTGTGCATTGCCATGTAGCATGTCATTGCAGAAAAAGTTTACCTTGCAAATGCAATTATTGACACTTAAGTGCAATATATTACAGCAATAGGACAACATAAAGACAGTATT
>NW_013953250.1:169129-171788 GCF_001266775.1 Austrofundulus limnaeus
TCTTTAAGGAGTTAACTTAATTTATATCTACTCATATTCATGTAATTAAGCGTTTTAATGATTTGGCCGATTAATTGAAAAAATAATCTATTATTAAAATAATCGTTAGTTGCAGCCTACTTAGAGCAGATAAAACTGTATTTCTGCTGGAATTGTTCGAAGTCTAGAATTTTCCCTCCATCATCCATGAGATGCTGAATTGACCATATGCCATTTTCCATCCATTCTTTAAAATAAAACGATTTCTTTTCTTTATTAAAATGCATCTATTATTCCAAATAGGAGTGTTATGGAGAGATAAGTTATGCTTAAAGATTAATTTCCATTAATGAAGGACTTGTTGGTGAAATTTAAATAGTTTAACTGGAAGTTTAGAAAAATTATCACATTTTAATAAAATTTTACACCCCTGAAATAAACGGGCTTTCCGCAGTGACGTCAGTAGGAAAATGATGACGTCAGAAAAAGAGCAGGAATGTAGTCCAATCAGGCAGGACGTCTTTCCGCTCATGCGAGCCAATTAAAGCGGGGGCAGTGGTGTGCCCCGCCCCCTCAGGCTCCACCCTCCGCTCTATCCGAGCTAAGGTCACCGCTGACATTCCGCAGCTAACCTGCCTTTGAAGCGGAGCAAACCGAGCCAGGACCCGGTCCACAACCGAACCAAGCATCATGTCTCTGTCTAACAAGCTCACCCTGGACAAAGTTGACGTCAGCGGGAAGCGGGTCGTTATGAGGTGGGTGTCACCTGCTGCTATCTGGTCGAACTAACGCAGCTTTATTTAATTTATGCTAACATTTGTAGCCTTACAGCCAGTTTACACCACGGTGATGCCTCAGGTTAGCAAAGCGTTTCCGGTTCTCACGTGAAAGCTAAAAGAACTGATGGTTTGTGTCTGACTCATGTTGGTGAGGAGAGGACAGGAAGTGAAGCTGTCACGTTTCCGGCTGTGTTACGTGCCTGTGAAGAGATGCTGCATGGATGAGACAGCAGCTGGAGTCAGTCTGCTTCAGTTCAGTCAGATGTAACTAAAAAGAAAATAAAATCACTGTTAGTGATCAACAAACACTTTACCTGAGCTAGGAAATTCATCAAACTGATGAAAAGGATGATTGAGGCCAGAGCTGAAGGGTTGGACATCAAAAATACACAGAAACACAACAAAAATACACTAAAACTGAAGAAAAATCACTAAAACTGAAGAAAAATCACTAAAACTGAAGAAAAATACACAGAAACTTAACAAAAATACACTAAAACTTAACAAAAATACACTAAAACTTAACAAAAATACACAGAAACTTAACAAAAATACACAGAAACTTAACTAAATAAGCTAACATTTGTTCATTTAAATGTAGGTAGTTGAATATCAAGGTGAATACCTACAAATTATAACAGTGAGGGACAAGAGTGTAAGGTGTTTCTTTAACTGGACTTTATAAATGTCACCACAGTTCTTTACAAACTGTCTGATCCAGCTGGGCTCTCGGTCTTTACAAGTGCACTTGAAACCGACACCATGTGTGGAAATGTCAGAGGGCCATGTGGGTTCTCCAGGAGGCTCAGGACAAGGTCCGCTCACGGCTGCTCGGTGTTTAAAAAGGTCAAAAGTCACCTCCTGTTGGTTGGATTGAAGTTGTGTTGGACTAACGTGTGTCTCTGAGCATCAGACGTGTTGCTGCAGTTCAGAGCCACAGGCCTGCTGCAGCCTGCCACATGTTGGTGTTTGAGCTACGGGAAGCTGAGTCAGACTGGAAAAAGAGAGGCAGGCAGAGTGTTGCTGTAGTCACTTCAATGTGAGAACAAGAGTTTCTCTAAAGGCCAGGAAACTAGTTTAATTATACAATTTCATAAACACCAAATATCTTCAGTGCAGCAGAAATTACAGCTGTTTGAACTTATTAAGGTGTTATCAGAATAATTTAACTTTTAACCTTTTTCTTTGATTATTTTCTCACTATCTGCACTAAATTGGAGTTTTTGTCCTATAAATTAAATTTTACGTTTTATAGATGACAACTGGGGTTTTGTAGCTCTTGTTGCTGATAATTTGCTGACGTTTGTGTTTCTGAAATCCAGAGGATTGTCGTTATAATAACAGCAGGAGCAGAATGTGGGAACACTGGTCTACTGGTGGAGGAGAAGGACGACGGTTATAAAACTGCCACAGAAATCATGGAGGATTTTTTTTCCCTTTTGTGTTCCCTCGCAGTACCTTTTGCGTTCCCTCGCAGTACCTTTTGCGTCACCTCGCAGTACCTTTTTGCGTCCCCTCGCAGTACCTTTTGCGTCACCTCGCAGTACCTTTTGCGTCACCTCGCAGTACCTTTTGCGTCACCTCGCAGTACCTTTTGCGTCACCTCGCAGTACCTTTTGCGTCACCTCGCAGTACCTTTTTGCGTCCCCTCGCAGTACCTTTTGCGTCCCCTCGCAGTACCTTTTGCGTCACCTCGCAGTACCTTTTGCGTTTTGCGTTCCCTCACAGTACCTTTTGCGTCACCTCACAGTACCTTTTGCGTTTTGCGTTCCCTCACAGTACCTTTTGCGTCACCTCGCAGTATCTTTTGCATCACCTCGCAGTACCTTTTGCGTCCCCTCGCAGTACCTTTTGCGTCCCCTCGCAGTACCTTTTGCGTCCCCTCGCAGTACCTTTTGCGT
>NW_013953250.1:176511-177936 GCF_001266775.1 Austrofundulus limnaeus
ATATATATATATATATATATAGGACTTTTGTCCTATTCACTTAAAGAAAAAAAAATAAAAACACTTTAAAATAATTTTCTTCTTATAAGTGTAAAAAACAAAATCAAAGACAAAGAAAAAACAATAGAAAAGTTTTTTTCACCAGGGTTACCCCTACAATATATACATTATGTGAAATAACTGAAGTATCCAAGTATTGATACTTTGATTTTAGTATCGATTCTAGAACATAAAGTTCTGGTATCGATATTTCAGTATCGATCTGCACATCACTAATCACAAGTCTCCAGCTGGACTCCAGCAGTGACATGTTGGACTGGGTTCAGAAGCCAAAGTATGTGAAGATGATCAGAGAAAAGAAAACAGATATTTTATTGTTTATAACAGTGGTTAAAACCTGTTTCCCTTAGAGCCGTTGTATTTACTGGTACTCCCAAGCCAAAGTGAGACCACCACAATCCCCACCTATCCCAAAGACACATTCATCCTTCATCGTTTCATCAAAAGGTTAAAGTGAATTCTTAGTTTAATTTGGAAAAGGAAAAAAAAATAATTGTCTGTTCCGTAGTAAAACAGAACTGTGCTCTCTGGTGTTTGGCTGAATTTAATAAATGACAGTTCCTGCTGTTATCTTCCACAGGTTATTTAATAAAACCTTTCTTCTCTTTCAGAGTCGACTTCAATGTTCCCATGAAGGATAAGCACATCACAAACAACCAGAGGTAAAGTTTCTGTTCTTACAGTAAAGATTAAATCTAAAAATGTTTTGGTTTGTTTTTTAAACTGATTAAAACAAAGAGATGGTTTCTCTTTTTACTTGAATCGTCAGGATAAAGGCAGCAGTTCCCAGCATCCAGCACTGTCTGGACCACGGGGCCAAGTCCGTGGTGTTGATGAGCCACCTGGGCCGCCCAGACGGGAACTTCATGCCTGAGAAGTACTCTCTGGAGCCGGYCGCTGCTGAGCTCAAGACCCTTCTGGGCAGGTCAATAACAAAAGTTACATTTTCAACAACAAAAGTTACATTATCAACAACAAAACACATCAGGTTCATGTCTCGTGTCTGTTACCCTTCAGTGTTTACAATAAACTGCTTATTGATCAAACTAGTTTTCTAAGAAGTAGATTAATGCACTAAAACAGAATTGTATTTAATCAGAAGTAAAGAAATCAACAAAGTGGTTTCTAACAGTTGAATTTAATTGTCAACACTTTTTAATTTGACTCGTTTTAGATTAAATCTGAAACAAAAAGTCCACATTTTGACCAAAATGTGGGGCAAAAATCCCAAACGAGTCATTTTTTTATTTTCCTCCTAACATTTATTGAATTAATATCTAATCCAGGGGTTCTTAACCTTTTTGACCTCGGGGCCCAATTTATTGAACATAAAGTGACACGAGGTCCAGTCAGACATTATCAATG
>NW_013953250.1:179380-181101 GCF_001266775.1 Austrofundulus limnaeus
TGTTGCAATAAAACTCAGCTGATCATCTCACGGAGTACCTTCATTCTTGGACCACGTATTTCTGTCTTTGCTAAATAAATATTACCATAACAATTGGCGTTGTTGGCAGGATCAAGTCATCAAGTCAAATGAAATCAACATAAAAACTAAATTATTGTGGAAATTATCAGCTGTTTAGATGAGATAAATGTTGCTGTTAGACGGCAGGTCTCAGCTTTTTTTATTTAATCAGGTTTTAGCTCAAACCTGGTGAAAGATTTTCTTTGTGTTCTATAATTTGTGTTGTCATCTTGCTTTCTGTATTTAAACAAACGTTCAGTCTGGATGGAGACTTTCTATGTAATCGAGATGAAACTAAAGCGACAGCAGAGGAACAAACCCCCTCCAGGAGCTGGTTTTAAACTCTGTTCAGGTGTGAATGCAGGCAGCAGGAACTGGACCGAGTCCACCTGTCGGACATTTGATCCACGCTGCAGGACTCTCCTGACCTTTTTCTGCCCTCGGCTCCAACACTTGTGACCTTTTTTGATTATTAAAGTGCATCAGAAACCTGATCCAGGGTCTGACAGAGTCCTGCAGTTCAGCTCCATTCAGAGGATTTCTGATGATCTGAAAAACTTTATTAGTATGTTTTTTACGTAAAGTTAAATGAGACCAAAACACTTAGTCTAAAAGGTGTCTTTATGTCAAACCATTAGAAGTAAAAACTTCTATTTTGTGTTTTTAAACAGAAACTTATCAGCATAGCTTTTATAGTTTTGTTAATTTAAAAGAAAAGAAGCAACAAATGCTCCAGGAAATCCTTTTTTTATTCAACGGTGCTTTAAATCCTCACATTTGGTCATTAAGAAGACAAAACATAAACTTTAAATTTCATTTAGTTCATAAAGGTGCAGTTTTATTTTACATTAGCTTTTACAAATCGACAGAAAATTAAAGTATAAAGCCTAAAAAAGAATTAGGATGTGAACTCGTTACTGTGTTTTAATAAAGTTTATTTAATGCAGGACGTTATTAAACGTTATTTGTCACTTTTTTATTTGTACAACTTATTTAAAAGAGGAGAAAAAAACAAAGATTTTAAAACTTCAGGATAAAAAACCTTCAGTTTGTCGTCCTCTGGTTTGTTCTGTGGCAGCAGATAAAATAACCTTTGTGTTGCAACAGCAGGCAGGTAAATATGGACTGTGGACATTTAGCCTGAAAAAGACAAAAACCACTCTGTTTTCATTTCAGACTTCTTTTGTAAGAGTTTTTAAATAAAACTGTTGCATTTAGAAGCTTCTTAATATAAGTATTTACAAAATAAAACACTCTTGTCGTCCTGAATTAGTTATATTTTTGTGTCTTGTTTTGCTGTTGTGCTGCAGACCAAGGCCAGCCAGGACCAGATCGACTCCTTCAGGGCGTCTCTGTCCAAACTGGGAGACGTTTACGTCAACGACGCCTTCGGGACGGCTCACAGAGCTCACAGGTGAGCTGGACTCCTGAGTGGCTTCGGACCACGATGGGACCTTTTTATTGGCTGCTGCTTCTCAAAACAACAACCTGTTCTCCCAACATGTTGTTTTTGTTGATTATAAGTTAAAAATAAATACTTGTTGGTCCGTCCATCAGGTTCTCCTGGTGGGAAAGAGGTGAAACACACAGACTTAAATATAAATATGACTAGACTGAGCCCCGCCCATCCTGTCCACAGGTAGTGTCTGTGACATCATGGA
>NW_013953250.1:182101-187613 GCF_001266775.1 Austrofundulus limnaeus
AGTCTTGACCGTTTAGCGTTAGCCGTTAGCTTCTCCAGCCGATCACACGGTCACCTGGTTTCTGAGCTCCAGCTGTCCTTGGTGAAACCTGAAACAGACACTTCACTTCCACCTTGATTCCATAGAAGTCATTTATGTTGGAAATATTTCTATTTTAATGATTTTTATTAGTGTAAAATGTTAAAAACACAGTTGTTGGTTGTGTCTGGGCTGAAAAGCCGACCCTGAACCTCCTGTTTGATCCTGCAGCTCCATGGTGGGAGTGAACCTGCCTCAGAAGGCAGCAGGTTTCCTCATGAAGAAGGAGCTGGACTACTTCGCCATGGCCCTGGAGAAACCCCAGAGACCCTTCCTGGCCATCCTGGGAGGGTGAGCTGTCAGACTGTGACATCACAGCAGGTCTGCAGCTCCGTAACAACATTTTTTCTGTCGCATCATTGTTTCAGAGCGAAGGTGAAAGATAAGATCCAGCTGATCAACAACATGCTGGATAAGGTCGACGAGATGATCATCGGCGGCGGGATGGCCTTCACCTTCCTCAAAGTCCTCAACAACATGGAGGTGAGGAAGACCTCGACTCAAATTCTTCATTTTGTCTTGTTTTTTTAATTATAGTAAACAAAAAGACATTTTTAATGTTTGACAAGTGTTGAAAAAGAAGTACTAAATTTAGTTTTAACATTCAGGGTTTTATTGAGATGTTTAATGTTAAATGTTTAGCCCTTATCTTTGTCCGCAGCAGGAATTCAGAACCTCAGTTTGACCTCTTTCACAACAGTTTGAAAGAATCGAGTCACACAGAAGTTCAGTTTTATTTGCTTCGTTCAAGAACTCAAACAATGAACTCAGTCTTGGGAAAACTTTTTTCCTTTTTTTTTGTTTTTAAGCACGTGTTCATTAAGCAATAAAAAAAAAGAAAAAGGAAGAAGAGTTTAGCAACCTTTACCGTTGTTTTTTACAGAAATGCTTCCACACAGGAGTTGAGAAATGTTAAAGAAAATCAGACTTTATCGTGTTTTAAATTTTGTTTTATTTTGAAATCTGACCTCCTGATAAGGGCTGACTTAATTTTTTGTCTGGGTTGTAAATGTTTGTCATAAACAAAACATCTTTTAGTTAGATTAAATTGTAGTTTGTTAAAACTCCTGTTGTCTTTTTATAAAACAAAGCTTTTATTTTCTCGACTTCCTGTCAGATCGGGAACTCTCTGTTCGACGAGGAGGGCGCCGCCATCGTCAAAGACCTGATGGCCAAAGCTGAGAAGAATGGCGTGAAGATCACGCTGCCCGTCGACTTCATCACCGCCGACAAGTTTGACGAGCACGCCGCCACCGGCACCGCCACCGTAGCTGAGGGCATCCCAGCCGGGTGGATGGTGAGGACCTTAATGGCTTTACTGGTTTTAGTCAGACTTGATTAAACCTGACTCGCCGGTCTCCCGCAGGGTCTAGACTGTGGACCGGAGAGCTCGAAGGCCTACGCCGAGGCGGTGGGCCGGGCCAAGCAGATCGTGTGGAACGGTCCCGTCGGCGTGTTCGAGTGGGACAACTTCGCCAAGGGGACGAAGAACCTGATGGACAAAGTGGTGGAGGTGACCAAGTCRGGCTGCGTGACCATCATCGGTGAGAGGAACACCACGGTGGAATAAACCAGTTAACTCCTGGTTTTATCAACCTCAGGGTTTAGTCTTAAAGCTTAGGACTAAGGGTTAAGCTATAGGTAAATTAATGGAACTCAATGCAAAATCCCCCATAAGATAAAACCAGTGGTGGGCACCAGTCCGCTAAAGCACAAATCCACTAATTGCGGACCTAAATATTTCATTTGCGCTTTAGCGGTCTTACTAATTTTTTTAATTCATAAGCAGATTTGTGCTTTCTAAAATTAAAATGCAGTGATGCTAATAACTAATTATCTACCAGACATCATTATGTTGAACAGCAGAAGGTATGACTGTCAATGAATCACAACACATGTGATCTATCCAACAGCACCCCTCCCAGATAAACACTCTTATTGTGAAGGTATACAATACTTGACGTAATTGGTCGAAGCAATCCGCCAACGGGGTTAGACTGACATCTAGTGGTCAACTGGAGCAACTACATGGAAAACTTTAAAATCCAAGCTCTTATTTTGAAGGGAGGATAGTTTCCTGTACTCCGTGCTTTCGTTTCCCATCACAAATCAAATTTGTCATGTACCCAGAATGCATCGCTTCAGTTTTCCAATAAACATTTTTAAAATTACTTTAATGAAAAATCTACAACAAACAAAAGAAAAAGACAAAGAAGCAGCCGAACTAGCAATCCTCAACAACTTTTTAATTTTTACACCAGGAGCTAAAGGTCTGTTTCAGGAAATCACATCCCCAGTAATCAGTGGTTGTAGGATTAAGTTGTAAAAGAGTTCATACACCACTAGTTGGCAGTGTTGTACATATATTGTACATGAATTATTGTCAGCTAGTAAGTGTCAAATTGAACTTGCGCTTTAAAATTAGCTTCCGGACCTAAATATTTTCATAAGTGCTTTAGAAAATGTGGAGCTAATTTTTGGATTAGCGCTGTCCACTACTGGATAAAACAAATGTGAATGTTTTTATCACTCGAGCCAACGTTCTGTGTCATTTAAAGAAACTTAAAKGTGATTTTTAAATTTGTGTAAATAAAACGTTATTATTATGTGTGACAGACTGCAGTAGAACGCAGTATGAGGCTAGGATAGATGCTACGAGTAAAGCTAGCAGCAGGCTACAGTCAAAACAATAAGGTTTAATAAGATCCAGGTGGTCCAGTGTTGATATTTTACCTCTGATGAAAGTTTGGGGCAGATTTCTAAGCCATGGTTGCACTTTTTTATTTTTATGTCAAATTCAGATGATCCCATTGCTTGAATCTAGATGTTAGTATCTTAACTTGGTAAAGATGACAAAATACTCTTCCATGTTTCCTGAGTCACTGTTACAAGTACTGTAGTTTTATGGTCCCCCCCCCCCCGGTGGAGTTTAGTTTAGTTTTGTTGAATTTTTAAGAGTTCAAACACAGCTAAACCTTCACTGATTTAAACCAGTGGAGTCGCTGCCAGAGTGATGTAGTCATGTGACCAATGTTCGTAAAATAGCCTGAGTGAAGATAATCATTGGATTATTTTATTTTTTAGTCTTTTGAGACTTTTTTTTTGTAAACGTTTCCGTCCAGGTGGGGGCGACACTGCGACCTGTTGYGCCAAGTGGAACACAGAAGATAAAGTCAGCCACGTCAGCACTGGAGGCGGAGCCAGTCTGGAGCTGCTAGAAGGTAGAAAGACGGCTTGATGCACGCCCACGTGATGATGATGATGATGATGATGATGTGTTCTCTGTCTGCAGGTAAAGTCCTGCCCGGTGTCGACGCCCTCAGCAGTGTCTGAACCTCAGCAGCTGGGCTGTGTGTCGGTGTGTGTGWGAGAGAGAGAGAGTTGGGTAGCTCCTGCACTGTTCCTGTTTACTCCTGAAACATCCCAGAAGTGACACAAACTCGCAGTTTCCCTCATTAACGCCTTACATCAGCTAAACTACTGGCAGTGGAAGCCCTTTGTTTTCATTTTTGACCTTTTAAAGACAAACAGACCAAACTTTATGAGGTTGAAGGTGAAGTTCTGTTGCTTAAACATGATGTTSCAGTTATCCAGCAGACATTAAGGCCTCTGCTTCCTGTAGGGAAAAACATAAATCCTCTGAGTTGGCCCCTGAATGTGTGGTTTCTCTGCACCGCCACAAGGTTTATACTGTATATGTAGAGCTAATGTAGAAGCTGTTGTGGTGAGTTTGTAGGTGTTGCTTTTGTCTGTCAGCTCTGTTTAATCTGATTATAAAATGATAATAAAGCTGTCTGTGTCTGAACGTCTCCTCTTTAAAAACACGCAGCTTTTCTGGAGTTAAAAATATCAAACTTCTCTCCATTTATTTTCACTTTTTAATTGTTTTTGCTCAGAGGTGATTTCTGTTGAAAAGTAACTAAATAAACTGAATTAAATTGATTTATTTCACCAGCAGGTGGCAGCCTTGATTTTTACAAGCTTAAATATTTACACACAGCTGATCATAAGTTTCAAAAATGTTAACAAAACTTTTAAAACAAATAAAGTAAACAGATCTGTAGGTGGTGGTGCGTTCAGGCGCAGTCTCCGTTTTCGTTCACGTAATCCGGCTCATCTGTTAATAAAAATATAAAAACATGGGAGTGTTATATAAAAATGCTCATTAAATGTAAAAAAGGTTACAAAATTGCTGTAATTCTAATTCAATTAATTATTTTATCAGGTATTGTCTTTATCTACAGTCCAAAGATGCTCAAAATTACAATTATAATAAATAATAAAGTTCTACTTAAGATAAATGTTTTAAAGCCATATTAAATTACACCCATTAGATTTTGTTTTTTTTAATTCTTTGACAGTTTACCCCAAAACCAACACAATAAAAAGTCATTTTTATAAACTTACCATCCATTTGTTCTTCCAGGAACGCAGCGTTTTCGTAATCATCATCTGTTTAATAATAAAGCAGCAGTTTGATTCACTCTGACAGTTTTACTGAGAGATTCATTAAACTCAGGATTTACCTTCAATCGACAGAGACGGGAAAACGTTTCCATAAATCCCAGGAATCTGCTCCGCTTCTAAAAAAATAACAACATGGATGCTGGAAATACTTGTAGCGAAGCAGCTGTGTGTTTAGAAACGTGTACAAATACTCACCAGGTGTCGCGTTCTTCTCATTCTCATACAGAAACACAGCGATTGGAGCTCTAAAAAACAATGTTTTTGATCAGTCACTCTATTCATGTCTGTTAGCAAAATATCTCATGAACCAGTGGACAAATGAAAGACAAAGTAATGGTTGGATTTATCTACAACTGATGAACTTTTGGAGTTAATCTGGTTCAAGATGGCTGCCACAAGTACAGGGTTCCTGCAGATCCTTAAAAAGTCTTAATAACCCTTGAATTCATCAATCCAAAAACAAGGCCTTAATTAGTCTTAAAATGTCTTAAATCARTCTTTCAGAAGTCTTAAAAATGTTAACATTTTGTAAGTAGGATGACTGCAATTCATTTCAAATATTACAATAATTGGTAACAGTTATTTTTTTAAATATTCACATGCATTTTTATCCTGTGACATCACTTCCTGTTACTTCACATGCAAATATTTCAACAACTGTCTTTCTGAGCAACGTGAAATTTCTTTTTTAATATATTAATCATGTCTTTCCAAAAACGCATTCATATTTCTTACAAAAATTTTATGTCACAGCCACTTTAACGTTTTATCTACAGTGAATTGGGCTTAAGACCCCACTGTGGGTCCTAAAACTCCAAATTTTAGGTCATTCTAGGATTTCCAGGAATTAAATTAAGTTTAAAACTGGCTGCTAAGATGGTTTTTGCTATTTTTGATGAAAAAGCAGTTACCGTATATATTCATGTATAATACGATCTCATATATAATACTATCTCATGTATAATAT
>NW_013953250.1:188613-191980 GCF_001266775.1 Austrofundulus limnaeus
GCTTAGTTATGAGAAGATGCAGGAAAGTTATTTGCATAAATAACTCATTCCTACAATATGAATTCTGGCATTTTACACATAGTCCACCAGGAGGCGCCAACACAAAAGTCAGAGACTTCACATGAGATTTGGACCATCTTGTGGGGGAAAAGCAGATTACTTCCTACTCATGAGCGCCCCCTCTGGTGGGGAAACTTTTTTCAAGGATACAAACTTTTTCAGAATACCGGTAGACGGCAGCCATTACAGAYGAATATGTGTTTGTGGTTGTTTGAGGAGCGGCTCGGTCACACGCTAATATTAGTTTGTTATCATTAAAAAGGTGCAGGACTGATTTTAAACCCTTTTTTCACATCATGTCTCCTGCCTGGATCTGTTATTATCTCACTCTGAAGCAAAGAGTAGTGTCAGAGGTGAGCTCGCTTCAACTGCTTCTTACGATGCGGTCTCATTTCAGGCATTTTGCCGATATTTCAGTTAAAATACATAAGTAAAAATATTTATCCGAGTATAATACTACCCCCCAAATTTATGGATGATTATATGGATTAAATTATACGTATTATACTTGAATAAATACAGTAGATATGGATAAAAACAATTGGTCTATTAGCAATATTTGAATAATTCAGCCAAAAATACTTTGATTCATGAGTTTCAGCCACGTTTTTATTGTGAAATTGAACATAAATTTAATTTCCCTTGGCATTAAAAAGTGTTTAATTTGTCTTAAACTGTGGGAACCCTGAAGAAACTGACATGAACCAACACAAAAATGGCCGTACCGCAGTTACTTTAACAGATATTGAGCTAAAGTTTGTTGTGGTAGCTGAGAGTTGTTCACAAAACATGCTCAAAAAGTGCTAATTACAACTTTATCAAAATATCTGATGAGCTGTTGAGTTTATGCTTTATCTCTGTACTTCCTGTTTTATTTAGAAAATCTCAGCTTCCTGTCGAAGTCCCAGAGAAGAACCTGGTTTTAGTTTTTCATCACTAAATTAAAATCTGAAACTTACACGTAGTCATGCTCCAGGCTTGAGCTTATTACTGGACCTGAAACAACAAAAACACTTAAAMACAACAGACACATCAAATAAAGACTAAACGGTTGTTTTAAAAGTGTGAATTATTACCTGTAACATTTTGGTAATCTGCCTGTTCCTCWGTTTGACCTGCAATACATCACTCTGTCAACGTCTGATAATAAAACTTCTTTATAAAACACAGAATAAATCATGAGAATCTTACCGTCTTCAAAACCAGATCCTTCACAAGTTTCACTGAAAGATAAAAACAGTTCAGATTTTTAGAGTATTTATTTATTTATTTACAAACAAATAAATTGAAAGTAAATAAATGATTATATTTTAGACATTTCTAATTTAAATGAATTATTAACATGATGAAACGTACAAAACTGGGCTGCAAAAACGGGGGTTATAAAAAATCCAGGAAATGTGACAAAAATTATGTCTTCAGAATAAAAATGATCAACTGTAGAAAAAAACTGCTTTTCTTAAAACCTAAATGTGTAGCTGAAAACTAAAAAATGGCAAAACAGTAGCTAAAAGTAGCAAATGGCTAGCTAAACTTGCAAAAGCCTAGCTAGAAAACATGGCTGCGAACAACGACAGATACGTGTGGATTGACGAAGAGACGAGAACATTTCTCCTTAATTCGCGAAAGAAACGTTACAGCCATTTTAGATGCCCAATAGCAAGGCATTCACGAAAAAATTGCTCCATTGTCCCGAGATGATTAGCCTCTGCTAGTTAGCAAGTTTCACTTCCTGTTTACTACCGCAAAGCTTGTCGCCGACGGCTGACATAATCACGCATTGCGTAAACTCATCTGATGTAATCACGCATTGCGTAGCCTCGTCTGATGTAATCACGCTTTGCGTAGCCTCGTCTGATGTAATCACGCGTTGCGTAGCCTTGTCTGATGTAATCACGCATTGCGTAGCCTCGTCTGATGTAATCACGCGTTGCGTAGCCTCATCTGACGTAATCACGCGTTGCGTAGCCTCGTCTGATGTAATCACGCGTTGCGTAGCCTTGTCTGATGTAATCACGCATTGCGTAGCCTCGTCTGACGTAATCATGCGTTGCGTAGCCTCATTTATTAACATCAAACAGTTGAGAGGGAAACTAGATGGAAACAGTCTAGATTCGAATTTTTATTTAATTTTTTGCGAATTTTAAAAAGTTCGATAAAAATTCACTCTACAACTGTATGGAAACACGGTTGTGAAAGAGTGGTTCAGGGAGCATGAGACATCATTTTCACACATGGTCCACAGAGCCCAGTGAGAATCTTTGGGATGTGCTRGAGAAGGTCAGACTCTACCATCATCAATGAAGATCTTGGTGAAAAATTAATGCAACACTGGATGAAATAAATCTGCTGACATTGCAGAAGCTTATCCAAACAACGCCACAGAGAATGTGTGTTGTAATCAAAGCTAAAGGTCCAATGAAAAACTAAGGAAATATAAGGTTTTAAATATTACTATTATTATATAAAGACCTTTTTTGCGGGGTGACTTTTTTTTTGGCCAGGCAGTACATTTGTAAACACAAAAACCAAAAGAAGAAAACTAGCAGAAAATGAAGTTTTACATACACTGTGGCTGAACACGTCTGATTGTTTCTGGTGACTGAAAAAACATTGAATAAAACTCGTGAGAATAACAATAATTATTTTATCATCAACACAATCTCAGATCAAATTTACCTGTTTTTGATCGCATCACTGCAAATTTACTGCCTCCACGTTGACTGCCAGCAGAAAATTATTGCATCAAAACTTTCAGACAGTAAAAATATTGAAATGTGACATTTAGAACTAATTAAATAAAGGCAACAAAACCATTCTTTACATGCCTTTAGAGGAGGCTAAAGGAAAACTTTAGGCTTTTCAAAGAAGAAGAAGAAATCTTTCTGCGTATAACTTGACCTGAAAACAAAAAATAATACTCACAATATCTGTTGGTCGTATATTTGAGACTCAGCCTGGATGATCTCTGAAAGAAATTAAAATAATTAATGTGCATCATTTGCCAAATACACACGAGTAACTTGCTGTTTTTAGCTTGTGTTCTTTGCATTTAGCTTTTAGCTTATGTATTCTACCTAGCTGGCATTATGTGTCTCATTAAGTGGCATTAAGTGTTGAAAAACCTGAATAAATTCCCCACAAACAGGTTGCAGGCCGGCAGGGGCGCCAGCAGTGGGGGCCAGGGGGGATCATGCCCTCCCCCGGAAAGTAAGCTGGCCACCCCAGTGCCCCCCCCCAGTTCTCCTCTTGTTTAACCCTGTTTTTCCTTTTCAATTCCCCTACCTACTTAGGAATAGAACCTCAT
>NW_013953250.1:192980-194102 GCF_001266775.1 Austrofundulus limnaeus
CTCTGAATGTCATAAAATCAGTGATTTTATCTGTGAAATTACAAACTGAACATCTGTTGGCGAATCCATGGCTTTATATTTCCATAGTTTTCAATTTGTTATTTTTACAAACACATCATAAATTTTCTGTTATAGATGTTAGTTTTGGTGTGCCACCCCTGGTTTTTCAGTGGCCCCCCCTGAAAAAAGATCTGCAGGCGCCACTGCAGGCCCGTCCTGCATACCTGACTGTAAAAACTATGTTGCTTTGATCACATCAGCCCCACTCCCCCACATCGCAGCTTCACTGCTGGTCCGGTGTGACACATATATCTGCTGGTTTCCGCTGCTTTGTCGCTTGCTTTGCAGCACAAAACACAAAGCACACAACTCATACAACAAAGGAAACTATCTGCTTGACCAAAGAGCTAATGTAGGAAAACCCCAAAACTTTAGGTAAATTAGATGCTTTGAGAGCAAAAACATGTAAAGATATGGTGAGTCAACAAGTCATAAATTTAATAAAGTTTGGCCTCTTTGTTTAATCAATAAAACTTGAGGTAAGAAGTTTTATGTGTCTGAAAGTGAATTCTGGTTTAATGTGTTCATATTTAAAGTCCCTCCTCCATCTATAACTGGTGAGATCACTCTGGACCAACTCACTGGACTTCTTTTTGCATCGCAGACACAGAAGTGAGAGCAGACTGAGCGAAGCGACTGAGAAGACAGTCAGGACTGCAGCAGGACTGGACTCTCCGGTCATACCTGAAACAACACAAACACACAGATGACTGGTCAACGAACAGACTGAAGGAGATGTGCTTCACCTGCTAGCTACAGGATGTGGTTGGCTCAAACGAAAGTGAAACGAGCGCTTGGGACTCACGCCCACAGACGGGGCTGATTAAAAGTCTTCACGCCTCAAAGAAAAGCTCAAAAATTCAGAACATGAACATGAAGATGGTCTGTGAGTTTCTACGAGCAGCTAAAAAGACCTTCGTTCCTAAAAAGTAATGCTGCTTTTTTTAATTTGTAGCATCTCCTACATAAAACACTGCAAAAAATAAAATGAAATAAAAATAAAAATACAAACATATAACAAAAAACTAGGGAAATTTCAGCCGACATCGATATCCAATATAC
>NW_013953251.1:0-595 GCF_001266775.1 Austrofundulus limnaeus
CAGATTGGAAAATCCAGAAACTCAACAAGCTAGTAGCCTGCTGTTAAAAAAAATAAAAATGTCTAGACCAGATAAAAGTGCAGAGTCACCAACATGACCTCCATCTGCCACTTCATGTCCTGGTCTGGGTACAGTGGCTTACAAAGATCTGGGCAACACTTTTGGCTCCATTAGCGTTGAGGAAATCTGCCTGAAGTGCGCACACTAATGGACTGAAGTGAACCCATCATGGCGTGCTGGGTTCCTAAGTATCCTGGTGTGCAGCGTTTCAGGCCCCCGTCCAAAGTCAGCATGACAAACTGCTCACGGACCGGGCCTGGCTGAGGAGCATTCACAGCTGCAGAGAGCACAAAAATAGAGAAACACGTTCTGGATTCATAACCTGCTGTTCAGACATCGTGTTCTTTTGAAAAGTAGGATTACAGAGGATGTTTGCTCCTGCTTTGTTTCGCCTAAAATACTCAGGAAACTACTCTGATTCCACAATTCTGCCCAGAAGGAAAAATAAAAGGGGGCAGTCGGTGTGTGTGTGTGTGTGTGTGTGTGTGTGTGTGTGTGTGTGTGTGTGTGTGTGTGTGTGTGTGTGTGTGTGTGT
>NW_013953251.1:3045-3289 GCF_001266775.1 Austrofundulus limnaeus
AGCTGCAGGTGGACATGTTCAGCCACAGGTGGACAGGTTCAGCTGCAGGTGGACATGTTCAGCCACAGGTGGACAGGTTCAGCAGCAGGTTGACAGGGTCAGCTGCTGTAAAGTTGCTGCACCTCACTTTACAAACAGTCACCTGATGGGTCGTGGTTTTGTTGCGCTCGTGACGTGAACACACGGGGGGATATGCTGCGAAGTGCTTTTAGAAATATAATAAATATAAAATACGAGGTAATCC